>NC_056617.1:12890493-13190493 GCF_018340385.1 Cyprinus carpio | reverse complement strand
AAAAAAAAGTGAGATATCATCCTCCATTAAAGCTCACGAGAGCTCAAGGGCCAATTGAGGAAATAAGATAAATGTCCCGCAATCCTTGTAGGCTACAGGAGAAGCAGGGCGCCTGCTACACACTGGATCACATATCCTAAAGCTGGACTGTAGGTCATGGACAACAAAAAGCCTTGAAACTAGAGACGCAGAAGGAATCAAGGGGACCAAATCTACAGTCAGTGAAAGAAGAAGAGCACAAGGAGGACAGAAGAAGGGGGGGCAGAGGGAACCACGAAGGAGCCGTGGGCCTCACCACCGTCCGCAAACCCTCATAACTCCTTCATATTTTTCTGGGGGGTTATTTACTGCTCTGTAATTTTGGAGGTGCCGGGGGAGTATAATTGATTTGGCTTGGATTTCAAGCATGGGAGGAGTGGGACGGGCCCCTGCAATCGGAATGGGGATTCTGGGCCCCTTCACCGCCTCACTTCCCTTCACAGTCTGCCATAATCTCCAAACCAAGCCACTTTATCAGCATTCCCACAACAAGACATGTGACGGCGCCTTTTACACACCAGTCATTTACACCAGCCCAAACTGTGACAAGTTTTCAATGACCTGGAGCGGCACGGCAGAGGGCGACGAGAAAGGGTGGAGGGGTGAATAAATGTTTGTCAGTATCGAATGGCTAAAACAACACAATATGATATTCCACGCAAGTACTTCAGCTAAGGAGCAGCACGCATGCTGAGGGCACAGACTGGGATCCAGCCCAAGACTGTGCAAAATGGTAGCTTCCAACCAAGTGGATCAGAGTGTAACAGAATCAGTTTCCAGACACTGAATGTTGAGGCATAACAAACTGTCAAATTTCAGTTGAGACCAAAATGAAGGAAATTTCTGTGCTTTAATGAAGTGGCAACATGAGAAACATGAGATTCTAAATGTGAGAAATATAAAAGTCCTTTTCAGGCAAGCCAGACCACTTGGCTATTTTCTTGCAATTACCTCTCTTGAATGAGGAATTACAATCTTCAAAATTTTAAATCTTCATTACTTTTGTAATCTGCTTTCTGACTGGGGTCCTGGGTCCCCTAAAAATGTTTACAGAATTAGAATTATTAATCATTTCATTCTGCTTTCTAAAGACCAGTGTTTTTATTGTTAACGAAAGCTAAAACTATTCAAAGATTTCTGTGTTATTGAAATAAAGCTGGAATAAAATAACATATAAAAATCAGTTGAAAAGCTTAAACTAAACAAAAATGAGAAATGTTGCCTTGGCAATTAACTGAAATAAGATGAAGTATTAAATGACTGAAATAACACTAAAGCTATAACTGAAAAAAAAAACCTATTATATACAAATAATAATAATAATAGTAATAAATAAATCAAAAAGGAAAAAAGCATTCAAATTCAAATAAAACAGAATACATTAAGAAATATAAATATATAAAAAAGCTAATCAAAATATGTACAAACCGAGAATCTGTATAATAAACTATCTAATATATATATATATATATATATATATATATATATATATATATATATATATATATATATATATATAAACCCTTTATAGTTTTATTATAACTGTGGTACTTGTAATAAGCACCATTAAGTTTTTGGATTAATTTAATTTATTATTACATAGGTTTTTGGATTAGATGTATTGGATTGTATTTTTTCTTCAGGTTTAAACATGTACAGTCAAGTTCCTAAAAAGTATTATTTATTTTATTTTTTGCAAATAATATTTTTATCAGGGTTTATCACAATAAAAATATATTCTTGTAATACTTTTTAATTATATTATATTTTATTATATAAACATTTTGTTTTATAATATCATGTTTTTTGATATTTGATATTATACAGTATAAACAGACCTTAGGCAAAAATTTTATATATATTAATATATTTTAGGAAACAGTCCCTTGCAAAAGGTTCATCATAGCCTATTTGACATCATATATCAAAAAAGTGTGAAAACTCTTGTTTGAGACTGCCCCAAAGATCAGATGAAGCCTTTTTCAATAAAGCAATCAGCTCTTTTTCTCAATAAGTGTTTCCTCCTTATATCTCTAGAAATATTTGGAATGATATAGATGTTCTTCAGAAATGGAGTGCTTGCAGGGGATCCTTTGCCTACAGATACCAATAAACTGAAGTGTGAAGGCCAAGGCAAATGCCGTGCTGACAGGATATCCCATTTACAGCTGAAAATAAACAAAGAACTTCCTTCACAGACTAATTTAGCAACGTAAATCTGTCTTTTCCTTTAGAGCACATTCCTTTCTTTTCCATTTCAGCTTCGAAAGAAAATTGATCAGATTACAGGGCTTAAAAAGTCATTCACTGCGAAACATTTCTCGCAGTCATTTGGTCTTAAAAATACCCTCTGGTTCTTCAAACCACATTATAGAAGCATCTCCACACTGATGCTATTTTGTGGGCCAGGCTTTGATCCATGGCCATATTTCTGTGTGTAGTGGGGCGAGCGCAGGGTAAAATTGCTTAGGCAGGACTGCAAAGCCACAAACTCTTCCAGATTCCAACGCTCGCCTGTTTACTTGACAGCATTCAATTAGACGTTTAGCTTTCAGACTCAGTGAACAGCCAACAGGACTCCAAGTTTTCGCAAATCTGGATCAGTGACTGTCCATTAACAAGTGTGGAGCGATACGGATGTCGCCACCCCTTCCACAAGCCCTGCACGCTCACAAACATGCTTGTAACCCACCCATCTCAGGTAATTGGCTGTAAGGTATTATCTGCCTAATTATCAAATACATCCCGCTCTTCCTCTGTGGCGCTGCATTTACTCAAAACAGGAAGGGGGGATTAGTGGGGGCGCGCTGCCCTCAGATCCGGAGCCCTGCAACTCGCTGCAGGAAATCTACTCAGCATTCAGCGTGCACACACACACACACACACACACACTGTTATAAAATTAGAGTGCTTGAAAAACATGTTCTTCAAAAAAATTGTTCTCACTCAAAATGAATTGTCATACAAAAATGGCAGTTAAGAAGTTTAGTTCCAAATTTTGGCAATGCTTTAATCTTAAATCATATATACATATATATATATATATATATATATATATATATATATATATATATATATATATATATATATATATATATATATATATATATATATATATATATATATAAATATATATATATATATATATTAGAGCTGTCAGTTTAAAATGTTAACTTAATTAATTTGTTATGAAAAAAATGATGAGACTAAAACTTAAAATTATTTAATTAAAAATAATTAATTTAAAAAATATTTAAATTAAAATGAAAATTGTACAATTTTAATTTTGTAAAAAAAAATTAAAAAAAATGTTTACAAATATGATGCAGGGCAACAACTCCATAAATGCAGTTTTGTCCCAAAAGTCAAGCTATTGGGCATTAAAAAAAAAAAGCTCCTGTATGAGTAATTAATTATTTTTATTTTTTTTTACATCGATTTCTGTTGTGATTTTGAATCAAGCCCTGAATGGGTTGATGATTTTGGCTGTATACTGTACACTGCCACTTAAATCATACATTGGATCACGATGAACATAATATTCAAGTTCAAAATCTTTACTTTGACTTTTTACTCTTTAAGTTTACACACATTTATAATTCATTACGAATAAAAATGATGAGAATTATGAGAATAAAAATAAGTGACAATGGTCAATGGAAGCCAAAATCATCAACCCACTCAGGGCTGGATTCAAAATCACAACAGAAATCAAAGGTTTTTTTTTTTTTATTACAGGCTGATCTAACTTGCATGAATTTCCTCACAGCAACTCATAATGTAAGACCTGGATCAGGGCATCAGTGAGCTCCTGGAGAGTCTGTGGTGCTAATTGACATCTTTGGATGATCCAGTACATAATATTCCAGCATTTCTTAATTGGATTCATATTTGGAAACATGATGATGAACTCCTTCATCATCCAAAAATGGTCTACACACTCCAGCCATCTGAGGCCATGAACTGACATGACCCAGGAGGAACTTAGGGCCCAATGCACCGGTCTGACAGTGGCTCTGAAACTTTCATCCCATTACCTAAATGCAGTAGATATGGATGGCTAGCACATGGAGGTCTGTGTGACCCTTCACGGATATTCCTTCCCGGACCATCACTGCTCCACCACCAAACCAGTCATGCTGGATGATGTTCTCCATGGCATCTCCATATTCTTTTACGTCTGTCACATGTGCTCAGTGTGAACCTGCTCTCATCTGTGAAGAGAACGGAGCGCAGTGGTGGACCTACCAATTCTGGTGTTCTCTGGCAAATGCCAAACGAACTGCATGGTGCTGGGCTGTGAGCACAGGTCCCACTACAGGATGACAGCAATTGTCTATGGCCACCACCTGGAAAACTATTCCCTTTTGGGGGGTTGTCTTGTTGTTGGCTTTCCAGTGCACCTGTTGTCACTTTCATTTGCACCAAAGCAAGAGAAACAGATTCACAATCACTTATGCTTCCAAACTGACGTTAACGTGAGCATAAGTGATTGTGAATCAGTTTTTTCTTGCTTTGGTGCAAATGAAAGTGACAACAGGTGCACTGAAAAGCCAACAGCGAAGCATATTATACGTTATATAAATCCTATGTTGTGCATATCTGCCATATAGACCTCCTGCAGAACCCTCACAGACCCCCAGAGTTTGAAGACACTGGCCTTAGATGGAGACAGGTGGTTTTAAATTGACACCACATCTCAAAGTTTCCCTGTTCTTAACCCAGAGTCAGAGATTTCTCAAGAGGTGAGCTACTCTCTCTGTGCTGAGGGGTCTGCTGAACATCTGTTGGAAATCACACTGGGGCAGCGGCAATGGAAGAAAAAGGGCGAGAGAGGGTGAAAGAGGGCCCTAACTCTTTTTCCTCTCATAGGCATTATCTCATCCCATGAGCACTCCCGCTCCATCCTTTTCTGGCTGGCTCCATGCACAGAAGCATTATGCGCATCTGTCACCCATTAATCGGCAAATTACGGAAGAAGTGAGCGTCAAAAGCCATTAGAAGCAGCCTGTCCCTGGGGCTCGGTGCTGTCTCTCTCCTTCCTCGCTTCACCTCTGTTTTTAATTCCTCACAAATGAGAAAACTTACACTGTAAATATATTCTTAAGCTAGGCTTAATAAAACCAAAACATTTTACATTATGGTTTTTTCCCCCTTTTTTTTCTTGTAGATTTGGGTCCATTTGTTCTCTTCCAAGCATGCATTGGGGTATGCCTTTGTTGTTGTTGTTGTTGATTTGTCACATTTTGTAACATCTTGAGATATTATGGTGCATTTGTTAATGAAATGGTTCATATTTAAATTGATCAGTACATTAAAATTTCTACAAAAGAGTCAAATTTTAAGTTATGCAAACTTGATAGGACATGTAGAGGATACTTCAAATAAAATAATAATAATAATAATAACATTTAGTCATAAATCATAATTTTTTATGTTCTAAAATTTATTTATTTATTTACGGTAATTTATGAGATTTGTAGATTCAAAACAAAATGTAAATGTAAATATATATATATATATATATATATATATATATATATATATATATTTAAATAACAAGCAAATGATTTTAAGTTCATTCAATTCAAAGCAAAAAGCTATTTTGATTAAATACAATCATAAATAAACAATTTATTATTTCCAGGCATCACACTAATCAATAACGAGTGAAATATTTGGCACTAATTTTCTGTAAGTATACAGACATTTTTTGAGTGCCTCAAAATTCTGTGAGCAGGTAAATGATCCTCCAAAATATAAGAGGTTCTAAATGGCTTATGTGCCCTTACAACAATTTTTCTGTCAAGAATAAATCAGTGTTTTTCTCTGTTCTCAGCACTGGCGTTAGGAGTTTGTTTTTATGTTGGCACTAAAAGTGTCCCTCTTGATTCACTGGTTCACTTGTGCTGAGCTTTTCCCAAGAGTCATAAATTCTCAACAAAGTCTCTCTGTTGTTAAAAGCACAATGTCCCATTGGGTTCAGAATTGTTTTGTATAGTTGTAGGGCTTACACTGGGAATGCATTACAAATTAGACAATCAACCACAATAAATGTCAAATAAATCTCCGATACCAAAGGCATTTAATTTGCAAAAATAAAATTGGTCTCATCTGAGACCAAAAACATTTCATCGTTTTCGAGACATATAGTCAGAATGCGCCAAGTTCTCAGAGCTAATAATGTAACAGAGTTTGGTAATTGGCCTACAAGAAAATCCTTGTTAAAAGATTGCTTTCAAAAGGAACTGTATTGTGAAATGTTCTGGGAAGAGGACGAGCTCTTATGCATGATTTGTAACTTTAATTAAACAAAAGAGATGCTGATATTTTGCAATACCAAGGGAGCTATGAAAAGCCCTGGCCAAAGTCAATGAGAAAACAACATTAAGTGCGTCAAATTTGTTTCATAGAAAACAAACACAAATATTTAGAATTATGTTTGGATCGCTGTTTTTGCTTAGATAAGAGATAAAACACACTCAAGGGCAGATTTATGTCAAGAACCAAACTTGGTTTGAGCTCTCGCACAGCTGTGCGTCTGAACATTCATTTAGCCTCTCAGAGGAGCACACCAGTAATAAAGGACTCAGGGCAAGAGGCCGTGGAGGATTAAATTGTCCTTGCACTCCCATATCACCATAAGACCAGAAGTACTTTGCCCCTTCACTCTCTCAAGTGCTCTGTTGACAGAGAAAACAGTGCAGTGGAATAGAAGCCAGAGGAACTTCAAGATCCAATTGCAGGTCTCCCTCAGTGTTGGTGGGGTCTCCTGGCTTAACAAAGGCCCTCGATTCAGGTAGGGCATAGCGGTAACCTCACGTCATCTAACGGTGGGGTGGAGGGGAGCCGCAGGGAGGCCGGCAGTGGCTCAAATCGGCCCTTTCACAGCACGCAGGGAACAAAGAACCACTTATGTAGCCAGCAATGACAGCTGAAAACATCTTTAAGCTTTGAATGGGGCTGTATGTATGATTGAGTGTGATGGTAGAGACGCTGACCCCTAAAAACAGCTATATGGCAATGCATACAATGTGGAGATACAATTTTAAAAAAAAATTAAATCTAAAAATAAATCAAATCAGATCATAGACAGATAGACAGATAGATAGATAGACAGATAGATAGATAGATAGATAGATAGATAGATAGATAGATAGATAGATAGATAGATAGATAGATAGATAGATAGATAGATAGATAGATAGATAGATAGATAGATAGATATTCACACTAAACACAAAGACACTACAGAAAATGCTCCATGTCCTGACCCAAGACCACTCACAGAACTAATTCCAAAAAAGCCCACTTGTTGTAAGTGGAGTGATCTGGCCATCTCAATTGAAGAACAGCAGGCCTCCATGCGTGACCATGGCCACAGGCCCAGGTCTCACCCCTCCTCCACCACAGCTGTTGTTTTGAAGGTTTATCTCAGGGCTACAGGTCAAGACTCACAGACCAGTGCTGCAGACTCAATGTGGTCTTTGTGTGTGAATGGACAGTAAGGTGTGCCCTTTGGCTTGGTGGCCCAACAGTGGGGCAAAGGCCCTTCAAGTCTATTCAAACTGAGAGCAAGATAAAAAATCAGGGCAAATATTCTACTTTTCAAACCAAGTGCACAGTGACTTTCCATACCTAAAAAGTGAATTGCAATGCAGTCATTTAATGCATGATTTAATGCAAAGCAATAAGGGGTACTATTGCAATACATGTTTATGGAAATTTTATTATTAAGGTTTTAGTTCAAAATTAATATGTATAAGTGCACTGTAAAATATTTTTTCAAATCTGTAAATAAATCAAAGATTATTAGAGTACATTATACAAGAAAATATTTGTGTCTTTCTACCTCAAAATTTAATGTTTATTTCAATGTTACTTGCTGTTTCTTTATAATTAATTGTGAAAATTACTTGTAAATTCTGAATGAAAAATGTTTCTACACCATTTTTTTAGTTCATATAATAATAGGTCCTGTAACTACTCATTGTTCACCAAATCACATTTTTATCTTTTGCCTTAGTTTAAATAATTCTGCTGTGTGACTAGATGTGTTCCATGTTATAAATATTACATAATCACAACAACAATATTAGTAATCTTTCTTTTTCTTTCTTTCTTTCTTTCTTTCTTTCTTTATTTCTTTCTTTCTTTCTTTCTTTCTTTCTTTCTTTCTTTCTTTCATTAAAATGTGTATACAGTAATATTTAATATTATATTTGTACACTTTCAAAACTTTTAAAAGGTACTAATATGTACATTAATGACTAAATGTAAATGTACACTTTAAGTACTAGTATGCATATTTTAGGTACTAATAATGTATAAACCATTTAAGAGATACAAAAATTTACCTTTTAGACTTTAACACCCCAGTGACAGCTTTTTCTCCTTTTTTCTTAGAGAGTATATTTACATTTAGCAGATGATTTGAAGCAACTTACAGTGCATTCAGCTATACATTATATATATTTCTTTACCAGTATGTGTGTTCCCTGGGAATTGAACCCATGAAATTTTGCGCTGCTAACGCAATGCTCTACCACTGAGCCACAGGAACTACATATACTAGCAACAAGCCATATGTCATATTATATTATATAGATAAACTAATCTGTATTAATGCATAAAAAACGTAACTTTTGTCAGTATTTCAATGTGATACTCCAGCTCTAGTTCTAAAATTGATAGACACTTAAGTTGTAAGATAAGCTTGTTGACCTTCTTAACAAACAAAGGAAAACCAGAAAGCATGATTCTGAAAGAAATAATTTCTAAAGGATATCTGGAAATACATTGCTGAGATCTGTGGTCAGACATATTTACGTAGTTTGTTCACAGAAACCATTTGGCAGTGACTTTGGATTCTCTTCCATTCCAAACCCAAGATTCCTCTGCTGGTCACTGCTGTTTCCTTGACTATGTTCATTCAGCAAGCTGTGCTCACTCATAATTTCTGACAATTACATATTCCTGGTGCTTTTTTTTGCTTTGGCCAGTAAAGATTACACGGCAAATCACTTCCTGAGGAAACGTCTCCTCCACTGACAGAACTCCTGGAGGGAGTTTCATGCTAATCTAGCCTTCTTTAATATTGTAGAATTCATGCGGCCGACGTGGGGAAATGCACCATGAAACGCAATATCTCCAGGCAGGAAACTGGAGTCCCGAGGAGGAAGAGGCAGAAAGCAAACATGGCATGTTTGCCCTCCTAAAGCTTACACCTTCGGGTCGCTCAAGCCGGCTGAGTGGGGCAATATCAGGTTTTTAGAGGGGGTCCCGTCTCTACCCAATTTTACAGCTGGATGGAGAGCTTCAATGGAGTCTCTGATGCTGGGGTTAGACAATGGACTGGTAGCCAAACTGCCACGCCAACCCAGGATTTCCTGGCTTATGGCACAAAAAAAAAAAATTAGCCACCGTTGCACAATGAAGAATGAGTCTGAGATCCGAACCATGTCACATCTGTATGTTGGAGTTTACATGAGAGAACAGCATGTAAAGGAAGTGCTTAACTGGTATTGCAAAGGGTGCTGTTGTGAGACAGTTGAGTTGCCAGTTCAAAGATCAGTGACACATAAGACTGTTCACAATAAAGGAAGACTTTAAAAAAAACTAATTTATAAGAATTTGTGTGAAAGTTAAATGTGCCCTGTTTTATTCATGTTAGATTCATATGAAAAATGTCAAGTGGTTTAACTATCAGTTAAACATTTATTAATTAAAATGAATACATGTAAATGTACAAATCTTTATAGTTATTTTACATTTAAAAAGGCCATACAGTTTTTGTATTATTCTTATTATTTTGTTTAATAATGACGTTTTGGGGAAGTTGCTCCACATGACACCTGAACTAGTACTGACCGGTTAAATTATCAGGTATGCAAAAATATCATATCCACTTTATGATATCATATTTTGTCTGCATGTTTCTGTTTCTTAGTTGATTTTTGTGCACAAAACTTTTCCAAATTTTTATACACAGTGAAGCTGTTTTGTAAATAAATAAATATTACACTTTATTTCAATAGCCCACTTCAGACATTCTAAGTAAGTTTGCAACTACATGTCAACTGACTCTCATTAATTTACAAGTACATTTCAAGTAGAGAATTAGCAGACTAGTCGGTTAGGGTTAGTAAAGTCGACATGTACTTGCAAAGTTACTTATAGTCAGTAGAATGTCTTTTGGGGGCCCATCAAAATAAAGCAATAGCAGATATTGACTTGTAGTTGACATGTGCACAGTTACTTAAGGTTGAATGTCTAAAGTGGACTATCAAAATAAAGAACAGTTACTTTATTTTATGTCCCTGTTACAGTGTAATTATACATTTAAGTACAGAGTAATATTAATTAACTACATGTACTTACTATATGGTTAGGGTTTGGCTTAGGGTTACTTTCAAGTAATTATGCATAATTTATAGTTATTTTAAAAGTGAGTACATGTATCGTGTAACAAGGACACTTTAAAATAAAGTGTTGCCTAAAGAACATAATGCCATAAAGTTTTCTTTTCAAGGCTTCGTTCTTTTATTGCAGCTTTTTTTTTCTTTTACGATATCAAGACAGTACATTGTGACATGTTTTATTTTATGAAAGAAAGGTGTATTCAAATGACTGAATGTGTGAATAGCATTTTTATGTACTTTGGAATAAATAATAAACCGGGGGAAAAAGAGCATTACAAACCGAAGTAAAACTGGTGTGTAAAACCTTGTTAATGGTCTTTAACTGACGTTGTGCCACTGTGCCATTCTCCAGGCATCAGGATTTGTGCTCTGGATGCCTGCTGCCAGGAATTTTCCAGATTAACTCCTGATTTCAAAGAAAAGTCCCTGTGGTCTGCCTTTGTGCAATGCAACTTACACTTGTATTCATCTGTGTAAGGAACTATTCATCCCTCCATTTTCATTCATTCACTGAATGGGGTCTTATTTAATAGACCCATCCTTCACCTCAGTCTCAATGTACTCATGCAAACAGCACTTCCTCCCAGATTAGCAAATAACTATGGATCCTCCTGCATTGCCAAAACCCCTAAAGCACAGAAAGAGCACCAAGGAGATTCTTTTAAAAATGTTTGCATTTCCAGCTAAGCATGACATCACCAGCATTCTGCAATTTCCTCATCTCCTCTTTGAAAGTCGATTAAAATGTTCACAGAAACTTAAAGGAGAGGTACGATGGCAATGCTTTTTCTCACTTTACCGGTCACTCTTCAGCTCTTCTGATCTCAGCACTAACGGGTGATTGGGCCGATACCTTCATCCTTCCTGCCCCTCCCTCCTTCATCCATTCATCCTGTGCTTCCTACCACCCCTGGGTGAGGACATAAGCTTCTTAATAGAGGCAGGACAGAGCACTGAAAGGCTGCGGTGGAGGCTGGCTCTGTTTGCCTTGCGCCTGCCGTTTGGGTGGCTAAGCAAACGCCAGGAAGGGCTGCCGAACCGTACAGGCTCAACGCCTTTAAAAAGGGCCCAACAGAGTGACTATTGTGTGTGTGGAACAGGGGAAGTCACTTATTATAAGCAGAAAAGTGAAAGATCCTTCCTCCACAGGTCTGAAGGAAGGCTAAAACCCAAAAGCCTAAGCTGAGCTTTTTGTTTCACCCCATCCCCCAGAACAAAAGCACAACTTGAGCGCAACATCCAGCTTATAAAGCAACAAGTATATTTTGGCCCTCGAGTTCAAGCTCAGAAAATTTCCAAGAGGATACAGCAAATACAGATTTCATCCTTTGCAAAAGTTCATTCTATGAAACACTTCAGATAAAGTCTTTCTGAATGAGCCCAGATTGAAGCAGCTGAAATATAGGCTACTAACAGGGATTCTGATTCAAATATATTCACAAACTGTCCATTCGCCACACAGAGATTCATTGAGATTCATTGCCTCATTCCTATTTCACAGTATGTGAAAACAACAGTGTGTCAGAATTCATAGAATAAAATTCTTAAAACAGCAGGCAAAAAATACCTGGATGACCTACTACTGCTGAGATTCCAAAGTGCAAATATAAAGAACACTTTACTTTCCCATGATGCCACGGGGGCAACTGATTGTGTAAAGTCACATGATGCATGTAGCACATCCAGATTTCATTCATGCTATACACACATTCATATATACATATATGAATATATTTTTTGAACAACCGTGTATGAAGACATACCCAATGTTGGCAATGTCAATATTCACCCGGCCCAAATTGTGAAATAGTGGTTCAGTGAACATGAGGAATGAATTTCACACATGAATTGGTCACCACAGTTTCCTGACCTAAACCCCATTGGAAGTCATTGGGATGTGCAGGAGTCGACTTTACAAAGTGGTTCAACTTTCCCACTATCAGTACAAGATCTTGGCCAAAAATTAATGCACCACTTGATTGTGTTATGCAATGTCAATAAATTTAAAGTGGTCCAATGAAATATTAGTAAAGTCGACTCCATCACATCCCAAAGACTTTCAATGGGGTTAACTTCAGGACTCTGCGGAGGACAATCTTTCACCGTTTGAGCCTGATGAATCCTGGCATTGTCATCCTGGAATATGGACATGGGTATGGCTTCTGACTTAGTTATATTTTATTTAACTGCATTCACAATATTATCATAACTGTTCATCTTGTGCACTTTGCGCAATGACTGGTGTGTAAATTTCCTTCTCCACTGTCTGTGATGAATCGATGTTCCCTTTTTCCCATGCCATTCACAGTGCCCTTCGAATCCCACTTACTGTGAAGTCCACTTTGTAGGGCACTTACAGTCGAAGAGAGCAACTGAACAAAATCAGAAATTGTCCTTAGGGTGAAACCAGGGTTGAATCAGACCTGAGTCATGTTCCAAAATCCCTCCCCAACTCTTTACATTAAAATGTAAACATCAAGTCATTTTACATTTTTCTAGGATTTTATACAAAAGCAGGGTAAAACATAGGCTGTTACACAGGAATAGGCTCGGAAACACCTTGGCACTTAGTTACAAAGGTCTTTTCTGAACCAAAAAAAAGGGAGATCATTCTCACTTGTGCTCCATTTTCCAGCAAAAGGTGCTGAAGCTGGAAAGTCACTTTACTAGTTGTTGTACAAGCATCCACCAAGCCAGCTGCCTGAAAGAGAAGCATTGTCCCAGGCCAGTTCTCTCCCGGCCAGCCTGCTTTCATTATCTCACTGTTAAGGCCACAGCCACAGATCTGCTTCACATTGACTGGATCAAAGCACAAGGAACAGGTCCTGCAATGCAATAATGTGCGTCTACAGAGGAGCCCTGTTCTGGGAAAGTTCAATAGGTTAGAATATCAGTAAGATTTGCCGGCTGACCGTAACCGCTCACCTGTTGTCTGGTCTAGATGGGATCTTAGAGCAGCACTCTGTCTCTGCTTTTTCGGACACTTAAACTATCAAAATGATATCCATCTGTTGGCATGCTGTGGGAAACACCCCCTTTTTGGTATGAAGTTGAATAGTTGTCATGTTGAATAGGTTCTGAATGAATCAGAGACCCAGAAGAAAAGAACTCAAAAAGTGTGCTTTTCTAGTGGATGTAATGCACTTTAAGTGACTTTTCAAATGTGTAAAACTTTAATCTTATTTATGCACAATATGCCCCAAAAGCTGTGCCATGCGGTGCCTATCATGTGACAGGGGTCCTGACAGGTGGCTGTCCTAGCTGCCTGTTCACAGGTTGTAGCACTTACTTCCAGCCTGACCATTGCAGATTAAGTGTGTCCATCTGTCAGAAGAATTAGGAGTAGTCTGCAGGAATTCTCAGATCACGGAAAGGTTTGGTTTGGTGGGTAAAAGGGGGGCTAGAAGGGAAGGAGGGCCCAGAGGGCAGAGGAAACGTTCATTGGGGTGTAATCTGAACCCCTCAGCCACCTGCACTTGTCTCAGAGGCCAGGAAATGGAGTACATGGGTCTTTCTTTAAGCTCTCATGGTGAAATAATCTTACATGAGAGTTGCATGCAGACATATACAGCTTCCTTTATGGGACTGATGCAGAGAAGGATTTGTTTAGGGCTGGTATGAAGTTAACGGCAGTGGTTAATAGCAACTTGTTTAGAAACATCCTGCTAATGTTAGAAATGCCTAGGAGATATACTTATAGACCCTACAATATTTATTTATGTCTCACTTAAAGTATGTGAGTGTCTTTGCATTATGTGCCTAAATTTTAAACCAAGTGGCATTTGTTTTAAGCCACAGTGATGTGAGGATCTTTTTTGTCCTGTCTAATATTTTCATCATCTTTTATTAAAAGCATATTGTTTAATTTCCTAATTAAAATTCATGTTTTTTATTTTTAGATAACAATGTCAAAAATTCTAGGTTGGGACAACTATCTTGATATCTAATGAATAAAGGCCTCAGTGAAAGTATGAAATTCTTGAAAAGAATTTATTTGATATTCATTTTTTATTTTATTTTATATTTTAAGTAAACTGGTTCACTTCTTATTAATATTTGAAAAGCTCTGCCCAAAATATGATAGAGCTAACATGCAAAAACTGACCTTTGTGACTGTGTGCCGAGGTCAATAAACCTAATAAAAATGTCAGAAGATTGTATCTTTTTATGACAACTTTGATTAAGATGTTTACATGTCTTCATAAAGGATGAACATTTTTAGAGTCATTAAATTGAAAGAAAGATTATATAGAACCATGAATACACAGTACATTTTTAAGAATGCTTTAACTTGATTTTTGTAATATATTCTCTCTCATTTATCATGGACACTATAACATGTAACTGACCAAAAGAAAGAAAAAGCACACTTTTTAACCAAAACATTTCACAAAAAAAATTGTATTTGTTATGTATTAAGAATCACTAACACTAATCATATTCTTTGTTTGTTTTTTTGTATTTGCAAGCGAAAGCGGCCAAAAACCTAAAAGTCCTACCCATCGGGCAAACAAATGTTTGACCCTCTCTTATCACCAGTTCCACATTCTCTCATGTTTGTTGGATTATGTCAAGCAAACATCCGATCTGACATTATGAAACAGCCGTTTTGTAACTGCCCATGAACGTCTGGTAGTGTTAATTCCTGGAAACATGGTTCTAGGGAAATCATGATTTTCTTTCTTTTCTTTTTTTTTTTTTTCTTTTGGATATAATATGTTTGAGCTGAAATAGAACATATATTATGGGCTGTTTGTTTCTGGAGGATAAACACTTGAAAATTATTGCAAAACCTCAAGAGAAAGGCTCAACCCTTTCTGTGGCTTAAACTAAGCTTTTGCTCATCCAGGGTGAAAAATATGAGCCAACAGCTGTGCTTATTTCATTTCTAATGTGTCTCTGAAATTAGTTCTTATTGGAAAGTGAGGTTAAATAATATTATTGCATCAATATTATCCAGTATTTATTTAAAAAATTAAATGAGAATTATGGAGAAGTCATAGTCTTAATTTTTTAAAAATGTATTTATGTATTTATTAAATGTATTTTTAAAGTAAAGTTATTTAATGTATTTTATACATAATAAAAGTATTTATAATGTCTGTATTTTCCATTAATTTATGCTACATAAATAAGTTTTTAAAAACTAAATTACAGTAAGGTGAATAAACATTCAGAAAATAGCAGTTACAAAAAATTGCTGGACCTGGACATTTTCACTTTTTGTGAGATCCAGCCAACAGCTCACCTCCCATGTCAAAATAAGAGGCCAGCAGCGCATCAAGCAAATTAGCAGTGGCTGCAGAGAGACGCTGAGAACAGTGAGCTCATTTCCATATAGATGTAGCCCATTCCTGCCACCTGTGATTCCCATTTGGCCTTATCATATACAGGGCTGTTTTGTTCCCTGCCTCACACAGGGTTTGAGGCATTGACCTCCGGATGTCTCCATCCTAGACAATAAGCCCCTGAAACTGTGACAGGCAAAACAGAGAATACAGCCTCCTGCTGCCCACATGCCCCTCCACAACACTTTCTCTCTTCACTCATGAGCAAACCCTGTTTCCTGAATCCTGACTGTCCACACAACCAAACACACATACTGTATACCATCCATGAGAGTTAAAACATTCAAATAATTAGGATTTTTCCCTAACATTAACACTCTAGAAAAAAAAAAAAAAATGCTATAGAGGCTTGTGTGTAATGAATCATGAAGGTATTCTTAATAAAGCATAAGTGTTCTCATAAAAGGACAATTGTGTAAAGTAAATAAATAAAAATGCTGTCTTTCACTTATCAACACTTTATTCAAAACTACAAAAAATAAAAATTAATTAATTAATAAAAATAAATAGACAAATCCTGTGGAACACACACAATTTTTTAAGTGACCTGACAAACCCACAAAAAGGACAAATAAAATAAAATAAAATAAAATCATAAAATCATAGCAGTAGACAAACGCATAAAAATAAAAAAAGGTTTTTTTTGTTTTTTGTTTTTTGTTTGCTTTTGTCAATTTTAAGGTCTTGGGCATATTTTGTTTCTGATTAGGAAAAAAAAAAACATGTTTAAGTAATTATTGTAATGAACTTTGTCTATTTGATAAAGATAGATTTAAATTACATTTCATATCTTTAAAGGCCTTTTTAAGTATTTATTTTATTGAACTTTATCTATTTGATAAAGGAAGATTTAAATCACAATTCATATCTTTAAAGGCCTTTTTATTTATAAATGGGCTTTTTTAATGCACTGAGCCAAAAATCGCCACTTCATTAACACTTACATACACTAAACTTTATAGTTCTTACAAAATGGTTTGAACATAAATAATTTGCCCTGACTCCTAGAACTAAATATCTAATATGCTATCATAATGACATAAAAACCAATTTTGAACCAGTGTTCAGATTTCTGTTCTGAAAATGTGTGCAAATCAGTGCATGTTCAAATACATCGTGCCTCATTTGCACATTTTATTTACCAATTAAAAAAACAGAATTCAAAACATTTCGATGTGCTGTGATTAATCAAGGAGTCTTGCCTTAAGATAAATAAAAAATAGAAGATAAAAAAAATGAATATAAAAAGAAATAGGACAGTTTGCATTAGGTCTATTCCATGCAGGCCACAAAAGCTCACAAACAGCAAATAAAGGATGACTACACAACCCAAAGAGGGGTTCAGCAAACAGCGCTCGGTTCAAACAAGTGTCCATGTGGCCATTCAATACACAAGGGCATGTTTGGAAACGCGAGTGTAAACTTGAATGGGTCTGCCAAAGTCCAGCTCTCATTCATCAAGTTACACTCAACATGACCCAAAGCTCCCTGGGCCTCATTTTGGATGAAATGTAGGGGTCAAACTATGAAACTACAGACTATAACCACTAAAGTAACAGTACACTGTGCTACAGCCAGCTCGAAACAATCCTCTTTTCACGGCAATGTAGTCCAGGTAATTCTAAACGTCTTTGTCGGGATAAATTTGTAGAGATTAATCTGTCATCCTCGTAAATAACTGCAATTCACAGGAGAGCTAAACCCAACATGGTGCTAATATCTCTGCAGTGAATATGCATACGGAAAAGCTTTAAGAGGTTGTTGGGCTCACACAGGGAACATAGAACTGGGTTGTTGGCGCCTCACCGGAGGGGCAGTACCCCTCGCTCTCAGTGAATGGAAAGCACCAGATACCTCCCCTTTCGAGTAAATAGATCTTATCAATGAAAATAGTCAGCCCTCCTCCCCAGTGGCTTTTTATGAATGGAAATACCTGGCAAAAACGAGCCACATTCGTTTTTACAGCACACGAGGGATATAGAAACTGCTGTTAGCAGCTATAAACGTTTAGGCAACTGCTTTTTTAATTTGTACTTTTTTTTTTTTTTTTTGTGGAGTTGATTTATTATCTCTATTTCAGTAGCAAAAACAACAACAAAAAAGACATTGGACATTTTATGAAGTTGCTAACAATCCATACTTGATTTACAGATGTTGTATAGCAACGCTATGAAACCAAAATGGAATAAAATGAATAAAAAATGTAAGAGACTTTGAGAAGTCTACATTAATACAAATGCATATCGGAAAACATTTATCAGAGAAAACAAGAACATTTTATTGTCCTTCATTCACCAAAAGTAGTGATCACGAAAGGGGCTAGTGTGTAAATTACGCCATCTAGAGGGCCTGGCGAAAAAAAAAAAGAGTTACCGTCTGGATTTAAATAAGCAAACACTTCAGATTTTAGGATTGAATCATTATTACAGTGATTCATGTTTCTCACGTTGTATGTTTGTCAACAATTCTTTTAACTCTAACTGACAACATAATGGTTGTTTAAGAAATTTAAAGCTACACTGTATCATTCAGGGTTAAAATAAATGCTTGCCAAACATGCTTAGTGTTAAAAGAATTGTTGAATGAAATGTTGGTATTATAAGTATTTGCTTATTTATATATAAAATTGGTAGAAAATTTGTTTAAACAAACAGGTCATTCAGACGTTATAACTATACACACATTAAACCATTTAAAATAGCTATAATTCAGTATTCATAAATCTGACCAATCATAAGAGAGTTGATTTATATACAGAACTCTTAAAGGTACAGTAGCAAAAACAGGGTGAGGTAAGGCAATATAAACCTTCCAAAAGGCTCTAGCAGAAGTTAGCTAACATGTCTTATGGCAGCTTTATTGAAAAGGTCAATAAGCAGATGGAAAACGGTAAACTTATATAAATGTGGACTTCTACATTGAAAAGAAGTGTACAATAATAAAAGCTGCCCTATTGAAGTCGTATTTTAACAGAGAAGTGGCACAGCCATTCTAACGGAAACATGCTAGGATTTCAGTGTCAGGCAGTTTTTTTTTTTTTTTGTTGTTGTACAAAAACAATCAATTACACTTAATAAATAGCTTATTTCAGCACTGAATGAGGTGGATATGAGAGCAATTTGTGTGAGTGCATGTATGTTCATTAAACCAGTCTGAAATACTAGGGTTTTGTTTTTTTCTTTTTCTCAAACCATTTTACTGGATGAAAAGTAACATACATCTCTTTAGGCTCACACTGTCTGTTAAAAAGAAAATTGACCAATAAAAGCAAAATGACAACAAAAAACATTGATGACAACCAAGTTTGAAGGCCTTAATCCAGCACATAATTGCTGTTGTACTGCTTAGAAGACTTTAACATCGCAAGAACATTTGTCAATATAACATTTCAGGCTCCCAAACTAAGCAACACTGTACTTACAGTAGTCCTTTTGCTGACTGCTATTGGGTTAATTGACAGATTTTGATGCATCTGTATCATTTCCCAACATACATCTATGATAACAGACTTGGGAGAAAGAAAAACTAGACCCTTTTGGTTTGAGGACACACAAAGATTAATGGTCACGCTCCAGTCTTTCACAATGACTTAAATTGTTCCTAATAAACAGACTCTTAAACGGAATCATTTCAATAGATCTAAACACTAATTGAACTATTGCTGATTTTACATCTTAGCATTAGCATCAGTCTCTTGCACCAAGAACAACCTGCAATGTACATTGCAAAAATAAACAATGCAAGCCATACATACTTCATACTTTGCATTTTCGCTTTATAATTAGAGCGTTTTCATATTAATCCTAAACAGAGGCTTTTAACTTAAAAGTACATATATGACTAATCAGCTTGTAGTACTAGTTTGACTTTGAAAAACAGTTACACCAGAATATACTGCAGGAATCTGTGTCGTGACAATGCCAAGATGAAATTTGTACCTAAATATAAACTAAATAAATAAATCAACTTTATTATGTGGTGCTAATTTCCTATGATTGGACAGCTTTAAAGGATACTCCACCCCAAAATGAAAATTTTGTCATTAATCACTTACCCCCATGTCGTTCCAAAACTGTAAAAGCTCTGTTCGTCTTCGGAACACAATTTAAGATATTTTGGATGAAAACCTGGAGGCCTGTGACTGTCCCATAGACTGCCAAATAAATAACAGTGTCAAGGTCCGCGCCACAAGGATGCGCTGTTTCTACATGTATTTAGCTTTGATTTGAAAGAAAACCGCACATCCTTGTGGTGCGGACGATACAGAAGAGCATACACACCATACGGTGATATGGAGAGACACAGAGGAGACTGTTGACAAAAGAAATTGTTGAATAAAGTCGTTATTTTTGTTTTCTTCGCTTACAAAAAGTGTTCCCGTCGCTTCATATAACCCAGATTGCACTTCTGATGGTGGATGGAGTATTCTGACGATGACTTTCATACCTTTTACGGACCTTGACACTGCTATTTATTTGGCAGTCTATGGGACAGTCACAGGCCTCCCAGTTTTCATCCAAAATATCTTCAATTGTGTTCCGAAGACGAACAGAGCATTTACGGGTTTGGAACGACATGGGGGTAAGTGATTAATGACAAAATTTTCATTTTGAGGTGGAGTATACCTTTAATAACTAGGACAAGTTCAGTTTGGATGTTAGAAGTGAAGCACCAATTTTAACTTTAATCTCTAGTAAGCTTCTGAAATTAAAGTATAGTTCCTACCTAAAGATTAACGTTTACGTGGAAATGGTAAGGAGCCATGAGAAATTAAAGACAACTAATGTGCAGCCTAGAATAAATCACTAAAACTGGTTAAAAATTATTATTTTTTTTTTTTTTTTAAATTTGACATAGAAAATCCGAAATTAAGTAACAAACTTTCCAAACGTTGCACGCTATCAAATTCAACAGCTTTGAACTTCACAGACATTCATTTAACAAAACATGGAGCTTGAGCAGTTTAAAATAATAGGCAACAAGTAAGAGTAAGAGTATCAAACACATAGACAAAACATCTCCCGAAACCACCTTCAGAACCTGCATCTGTATGTGGAGATTGTGGAAATGAATTTTTGTAAACCAAACAAACACTTAACATAACATTAATAAACAATCCTAACATTGGAAAAAAAGCAGCACTCTAAAGTTTTGCCTCCTTGCCTTCGGTTTTGGAGCGGGGACAAAAAAAAAAAACCTGTGGAAGTTTATCGTGGTCCCTCAACTGTGAGTGAGAGCAACAAGAACAGACAGGAAGAGATGTAGTGTGGTGAAAAGCTGGCCTTAGGAGATGCACAGTGCAGACACACATTGACCTGTGCCTAAACAGAGGAAGCTTGTCACAAATGAGAAGAGTGCAGCGGAGTCTGACAGCATCTTCTCACTTATAGCCCTAGTTGAAGCTGTTCCAGTCCACCGCATTCTCTGGTCCTTCCTGGTTGGGTGGATACTGGAAAACGGGCTGGTAGTTTTCAAGGGGACTGGGAAATGCATTTGGCCCTTTCTTGAGTCTGCCACTGTCAAATGTGGGAATATGTTATTAGTCGACCAATAAGATGAGGAAATCTTTTCGAAAAGGCCTGTTTAAAGCAGCATGAGTTACTCACTGGTTCTTGTGTTTGGAACCGCTGATGTGGGCCTGGTACTGCTCCACAGAGTTCAGCTCAATATTGCACACAGTACATGGGTAGCCCTTCAGTGTGGAGGCTGATAAAAATAGATAAAAAAATGAACCAACATCCAAAAGATCCATTTTTTTAGTGGTGACTTTTTCTGATGATGCGCAATAAGCTTTTGATACTTTTGGTATGAAAAAAAAAATCTCAGCTTTCTAATTTTGTCTATTTACACATAAATATAGTTTCGGCACGGTTTAATTTTTGCATGACAGATCAATGTTGCCACTTCAGCTCAAATGGTTTTTGTACTTTACAGACACCAGCACATATTGTGTTTTAATTCACTGTATAGCCTACTTGTGATTTATTCACCCAAAATTAACCAAATTCCATGGCATTCTGCATTATACTGTAAGTCCCATATTTATGACTGGATTATGTGATTCCATCTGCATTGCAGAAATCCGTACTGTATGCATAAACACACTGTATTGGAAATATAGCTGCAAATTAATATAATAATTTGAGGTGCATGTAAACATGGTCAATGATATTCTTTATGTTTTGTGCAACTTGTTCAGTTGTTGTCACTCTAGTTGATTACCATTAATTGACTCCTAAAAAATATATATATTTTTTTTTAATAATATACTTATAATGTAAGTTTGCAAATGCAGTTGAACATTCACAGAATTGTGAAGTGTGCACCTTTATTAAAGCACATCATTGGTTTAATAATTTGTATTTAAATTATATAAATTATTATATTACTACATGAAAGGGTAATTTCTGGCTATGTGTTCCTGATGTAATTCCCACTTAAAAGTCTACATCAACTTCTACACATGGGATGCGAGACCCCCTTCTATGCTCTGACCTGGTGCAGAGGACGGCCCATAGGTCTCCATCAGCTTCTGTTTAGTCAGGTGTTTTTTATGTTTCTTGCCACTGTAGTGCTGCTGAGCCATGAGGGGATTGTTGAAGGAAGCCTGGCAGATGGAGCAGAAGCGGTCGGGGTCCCCCCCCTGCCCACCTTCAGGTAGCACGTCATTCTTCTTCACCTGCGCTTTGGGCTGAGGTAATGCTGGAATACGAGCAAAAACAAAGCAGGTCAGCTTTTCAGTGTGAAACAGAATGGAAAGCATATGCATTATCATCATCATTTCAATCCTATGTTTTATGAAAATGTCTAAACTATTAGGTGTAAAATCTGAAAATATGATCAATTCTTTTGCATTTTACTGTATAATGCATTACAAAAATACCCAGTACAAAGAAGTGATCGCAGAGCACATCTCATTCTGATAATTCCAGGATTTTAAGCACTAAATATCATGATAATCAAGTCTTCTTACCAGGAGTCTGCTGACCAAAGGTCTTCAAGCGAAGGTTCTTGGAGTGAACTTTGCCCTGGTAATGTGACTGTGCCACTACTGGGGAAGAGAATGTCATGTTGCACACACTGCAGACTTTGTATTTGTCCCCTTCGCCGACATTAATGGTCTGCAAAACATAACACTAGCATTAATGCAGGACACAAACACACCTGTGAGCCAATATTCAATAAGTCTCCATCACATCTGGCTATTTATCGGACTTACATCACCTGAAGGCTTGAACCGTTTTGCGATGGGCTCCTCATTACCATGAATACTCATGTACCGGCGTACTTTGCTCTCATGTTTTTTGCTCTACAAAAGACAAAAAACTAACATTAGAAGGTATGACATTTAGTAAAGTGCTTTTGTCATGGGATAATTGTCATGAAACATTTTCCAAGCTTTATTTACCAAATAACAGTCAGTTATCATGCATGTAGGAAATACATGTAGCATGTTTCATCAACGTTTGGGTAGAAATGTCTCTGATCAAATAATGAAGAGATGTTAAAAATCTTGTGTGATGTAACAAAATGTTGGAACTTGAAGGTCATTGAGCACACTTCATTGTGGGATACAGACTGACTTGGTATCCACAATACCAAATACTGTCCCTTTTAAGGGAGGACAGCTTACTGGGGAACCATCTTGGGAAATCTTCTAGTATTTATTCTGTCATGAGAGTTTGTTTACTAGAACTGTCATATTGTGAACACAAATTTCTCTCATTTATTGTAATTCAAGTGGCTCGCCTCTGCTATATTCTGTCTCTGACAGTACCCATCTCTTTTCTCTGTTAAATTAACCATGGTTTTTGGCGCACTGATTACCATTTGTATAACCACAGTTTTACTACAAACAACGTGGTTAAACTACGGTTAGTGTAGCAAGACAATTGTTAATTTGTGGTTACCATGGTTTAACTATTGTAACCATGTTTTTTTGGTTTTATTTGAAGTAAAACCATGGTTGTGGGCCTATACTGCAGATTTTCTCAAACTCAATAGGCAGTCTGGGTATTCAAAGCAAGCATACATAAAAACAGAGCACACTGCATAAGTAGTATGAGTAGCATGCTAGTATGCCATTCTGAAATACTTGAAATCAGTATCTAGCCCCAAAACCCCATTATGTACTGTATTGGCTGAGGAACAAAGGAAATGATGCGATCATTTAAACTTTGTCCATATGAGTGTGAATTCATACCTGGTAATGTGCAAGTTTCTGGGATTCTGAGATTAAGACAGCGCTACACACTTTACACTGAGAATCAGAGAACAAGTCACTGTGCTCCTTTATCATTCGGTTCACTGAAAAAAAAAAGATCAGCATCAGAAACAGTAACTACAAAGCGGTATTTCATTGTTATATAAAAGACACGCATACAAAAAAAGCTTTGAGGCAAAGTATGCAACGCTCAAATCAAACCTAAAATAGACTTGATTTGCATTTAGGTGCAAAAATTCAGACTATGTCTTAAATCGACCTTGGATACGCTGCTCTTCCTAGTAGACACTACAGCAGCAGTCCTAAGAGCACTGAAGAGCTTGAGCTCTGCTACCATGCTTTATACTCCCTCACACTCTCAGGCACTGTACATTCTTGGAATAAATTTCACGTTTGGCTTATAAATAATGCATCGAATATAACACCATTTATTCTGAATGAATGTTGCCGATCTCTTACCCTCGGCCGCCCCTGAAGGTAAATATGGAAAACCTCCATTCGGCTCTTGCTGCGCCATGATGTTTGCAGGAGGCGGATCGCGCACGCGCAGACGATACGTGCGCGGCACACGTCTTTTTATATATCCTGTAACCCATTTTTATTCTATTTACAAACAAATATGTGAACCATTTATCCACCATGCTTCACAAAACTATTTCTATACACGTGCTCGCAACCACTGAGCAATGCAGATGACGTAAGGGTCCGTAAGAGAATAAGGGGTAAATATGTTGGTGCTATGCGAGTTGTTATTTATTATTTATTTATTTTTTTGCTAAAGGAATCGTTACTTTCTGACCTGGCAAGTGAAGTTGACATTCTTTTAAATTACGTTTAATCTCCCAACTGGCATTTTACCAGTTTTAAGTGGTATTAATGCATAAATGAACACTCGTAATTTCGCTTACGATTTGACAGGAATATGTAATTGTTTGCACCTCAAATCTTTTATCTTTTTGGCGTGATTAAGAGCAACGTCTGGTTTTGTGGAGTCGAATCTTTCCGTGAACCATTTCACAAAATCCGTTCAGGAATAGGTTTGAATCCGAGCTAACAGCTCACTGAACAACAGTTTTGTTGTAAGTGTAAATTAAATTTAGTTTCAAAAATTCATGTTTTTATGAGCTGAATTTTGGCTTCAAACTGAGTTAGGCCATATGAATTTACAATGAACATCCTTAATTTAAAAATAATAATAATAAAAATGTGTGACTGTATGACTTACAATTTATTAATATCACATATGACACATTTTATATCCATAAAATTTAGTGGCGTTTTAAAACCCTATTCTGTATTAAAACACTATATGTTAGTGATCCAGTTTAATTTTTATATGATTTGTTTTTATTTTGGAAATATCGCATTCTTATTTGGATTAAAGTTGTCTTTAAAACCTAGTAAATGTTGTAATGACGTAAAAGAATCATTGAATCGCTTTTGAACCAGTTCTTTGAAACAAACCGATTCGCGGAAATGACTCGGACTTCCCATCAAATCAAAAAATCGTGCCAGCTCGCGCGCTCTCGGTTGTGACGTAAGGTCTTTCCTTGGCTCTCATGTCACGTGACGTGACAACAGCTTGTGAAAATATCTAGGAATCGAAGTCCTTGTTTTTTGAGCCTTTGGCCGACCGAGCTAACGTTGTATTATCGAATATGAACATTGAACGTGTTCAGTAAAAGTTTATGAGCAGTTAGAGTCTCAGAGAGTGTGTTTAGAGGTGGACGCCGAGAGAATTAATGTTGTTGAGGTCGCGCCAGGATGCCCCGCCGGAAGCGCACTACGGATGAAGGCGGAAGAAGAGCGAAAGTCAGCAGAGTGGAGCACAATGAAGAGACCCTGGTGATATCTGACTCTGAAAATGAAGAGGTACTGTGTATACAGTAGACAACCACATACTGTGTATTTGGCTTCGTTTAAAGGTTTCTGTGTGGTTTAAGAGTTAACGTCTCTAAATGGGACAGCGACAACTTTTCCTTTTTGGTAATAATTGTTTCTAATACATTTCACCGTTAGTACTAGATATTCAATTTTGGGTATGTTGTGCTAATTTCTGTTCCTGTAACATCAAATGGAACTGCAAAAAAAATTGAAAGATTTTCCAAACATTCCCCATGTCTTCCATTGAATCTCCCAAAGAAACCCCTTTAACTATGAAAGTTTATGGTAAATTATAAGGAATGATAAACCAACTTGAAATTTGAGCTTTATATCCTCAGGAGGAAGATTGCTCATTTAAACGGTCCTCTCGGACAGCCCGGTGGAAAAGAAGGGAGAATCAATCTCAGCTACGAGGTACTGTAACTCAGAATTTCACAACAAATCATTAATTTTGCCTGAAAAATTAGGTGTGCATCTGATTCAGACCTGTTTGTGGTGTTCTACTTGTGATTTCAGACATGACAGAAGAAGAGATGCTGGACCTGGCCATGAGACTTAGCGCTCAAGAAGCAAACAGTGCTGCCCAGAAACAACAGCAGGAAGACGACGGCAACATTCAAAAAGCAATCGCAGAAAGTCTTAATGTTGGTGAAACATTTATTCTCATTAAGGCTGTTGTACATTATATGACGTTTAAACTGGAAAAGATTTCATAACACTAGGCATCGTTCACTATTGTAATTTGTAACTGGAGAAAACTGAGCATCATGCACTAAACAATTGAGGATCTCACATTACTAGACTTTAAGTCATTCCGAAAACAAACAAGCAAATTCACTTAGAAATGTGTGCCTCGCTGCTGTGAGATGCATGAAAAAAACAAACAATATAAATTCTAACATCATCTCAAAATATCAAACATGAATCTGTGCCTATTATATATACCTTATGTGATTTTCATTGAAATCCAAAATCTTCAGACTGGTTCTGTCTTTCATCAAGTTGCGTTGACTTTCAAAATTTGTGCAAAACTTGTGTAGTGTATTATATAAGTTTGACCAGTCAAAGCACGAGATGGTATTAATCAAAAACTGCTTGTATTGCTTCAGGAAAGCACTGTAAAAGCATCGGAGGGTCAAGATAAAGCAGCCAGCTCTACAGATCAACCACAGCAGGATGTAACAAATGCGATATCACGCTTGAGACGAAAACTGTCGTACCCCGGCCGAGATCAGACACACAGTGAGAATGAGAGGGAGACGACTAGTCCGCTTCCAGAAATGCCTGATCTATCACAGGCGACCTCCTCGCATCTTTCAACGAGGAGTTCTCCAGCTCAGGTCTCCAGTCCTTCTGCTACCACTCAGGTAAGTTGTTATTAAATGGCTTTACATTTTATTATCAAATTATTGTCTTCCTCATAACCTTGTAAAACCTTATCATATTTCATATGCACACTTCTAAGGCCTCTAAATTATCAACATTCTCAAAACTTTACTGATCTGTTGTACACAATGTTCTATATGCCTTCTGTTATCTGATTGACAGTTTAAATTTTATTAGGCCCTTTATTATAATTCTATATCTTATCTGAAACTATTAAAATGAATATATTTAATATGAAACATACGGCTTTTGATGTTTATCTCTCAGTCATCATTGTAATGTATTGCATTCCATGATATGTTTTCCACAACAAAAACTACAGAGCTTTGATCATAAAGCTAATCATTTAAATATCTTCTTGATATCAATGACAACTGGGGCTTATATGCATTTTAGTTGTTGTTTCTTTCCTTCTCTGGTATGAGCTCCATATTCGAATTTTATGATACTATATGAGCTGTAAAAGTCTGATGTATCAAATATGATATGCAAACTTTTTTATGATTTTGGTTCAACAAACTCTTCCATTTAAAAAAACAACAACATTTGGACATGGACATTTTTTGGTCAGGCTTTACAGGATTAATTACAAAAGTATTAACCTTCCGCTTTGTTTCCTTTATGCTCATGTATCTTCCTAGGACAAGACCTCAGATAAACAGACAATCATCAGCAGCACTCCTGAGCTCTTCAGATCTGTCTCAGATTCCCAGTCCCAGACATCCCCTCTCTTCACCAGGCATGGCTGCTTCATTCGTCACCCTGTAGTATGTGTAGAGAAACTGAGTCAGGACCTCATCCCGGCAAGCACAGACTCAAATTTTCACACACAGGACAGCGCTGCTGCTACATCCCCCAAGCAGGAAGATCTGCCCTTTTCCAAATGCCCAGTCTTCACTCAGAAAGACTTCAAACAAAAAAAAGATTTGCGAGAGGACAAAGACTGCTGTAAAAATACTAATGCAAGTGAAGACGATACTCAAATATCTGATGAAGATACTCATTTACCAACACAAGTAAGCCAAGGTTTGAGCACAGGTCCATATACTTGCCTTTCACCTTCTAAAAGATCAAGCCCCAAATTTGTGCCTAAAAACAGCACTGAAGATGTCACTGTAGCAAGTGTAAGTAGGACATCTTTGAATGAGAGGTTTAGCAGTTACACTGCTGTTCAAAAGTTTTGGGTTTTGTTTGGACAAAAAAAAAAAAAAAATCATCAAGGATCAAAAAAGTAAAGACATATATAATGTTCCAATACATTTTTATTTAATCTTGAAATAGTAATCTTGAACATTTATATGAAATTGTAAAAAATATTTCAGAATATTACTGTTTTACTGCATTTTTGATCAAATGAATACAGCCTTGGCGAGCACAAGACTTCTTTTCAAAAGCATTCAAAAAATCTTACGCCTTAACATTTGAATGGTAGTGTGTATTCCTCAGAGAACTGTATTTGAAAGTCACTTGTATTTGTAGAAGACTAGCTTTACCTAGATTAATCCTTTCTAATGTTCTAATCATTTTAAAAAAATCGTTTTACTTAAAATGGCACAATCCTGCTACTTGAGACCTACCCAGTAAGGTAAAATCTGCTAGATAGTATGCTATCTTCAAATGTTTGGCGCACTATGTTGCTGATTCTCTTACATTCTGTATTGGATGCATAGTATGTGAATTGGGATTTGGCCTATATCTCCAGAAATGAGATTGAGCACCCCTGACTGACATTTTCTATTTGTGTTGTAACTCTATTGTGTTATTATTTTAACAGAAAACCCCTAATCTTAAGCAATTGGAGGATCAGACCACTCGGGATGAGAATGTAAAATCTGACACTGGTATGCCATTTGTTGCACTCATCTCCTCTTCATGTTTGCACAGTTTACTCAAGAGCCGTAGGGCCTAGAACTAAGAGTCTGTAGTTTTCAAATACAAATTAATGTGCATACTTCATTTCCAAGTGGTATGAAGATGCACAGGTTCTTTAAGGCCATATAGTTGTATCAAATTAAATACTTTAGTGTTTAGTAAAGAATCAAGGCAATTTGAGTTTGATTTATGGCAACAGAAAAGCAATTACTTAATGCTTTGAGCTGCGTGTGTGGTTGACCTACTGTTGCTGCAAGACTGAGCAGTGTTTTGCAGTATTTGGTACCACACAGAGTGAGTTTGGTTCCTGCCGACAGGGCCTGTCAAGTTATTGGGTTCTCTGTGCGATGGTTCCATACAAATTTAAATTCATTATATATTATTTTTAGAAATACAAAATTTTGTGTAGCAAGGATGCATTAAATTGATCAAAAGTGACAGTAAAAATAGATGACAAAAGATTTGTGCTTCAAATAAATGCTGATCTGTCGAACATTCTGTTAATCAAAAAATCCTACAAGAAATGTTTAAAGTCTAAAGGCCTGTTCACACCAAGGACGATAACTATAAAGATAACGATAAAAGTACAGTTCTATAGATTGTTCTCAATATTACAGAGTAGCAGAGTACAATCCACAGCAATGACGATAAAGGCACAGAGAAATGATATCGTTGGAATCACTTTCAGAACAATTTTTGACACAAACATTGACACCCAGTCAGAATCCATCCTGCTATAACGAGTTCGAGATTTTAAAGCTGCAGACGAGCGTGTGCTTCGAATAAATGATATCATTCACTGGTGTGGACGCTAATGTTGTTATCTTTATAGTTAGCTTTATAGTTACTGTTATTGGTGTGAACAGTGTTTAAGACTTCTTTCAAAAACCAAAAACACACACAATTTTTTGTACTGTAGTATATAGCGATAGTTATATATGTGATTTTGTGCTGAACGCTTGAATTAGCCCTAATCATTTCATTGTGTTTTCAACTGCAGAAACTGCTCCAAACACTCAGTCTTGGAATGAATTTACTAGTCACATGGTCTTGCATTTAACAGATGATGAAGATGATGTCAGTGAAGAGGTAGGTACTGTACTTTTATAGTTATATAGTTTGTATATTAAAAATAACTGCATGTTTAATGGCTGGTCAGTTGAAGAAAGGGTATAAGACATATTCAGAATATTTGGTCATATTCCTATTATGAAACCCCTTTATTGCCATAACCAGATTAAGATAAAATTAAGAATTTTGGGTCAGGATGGCAACCATAAAATGAACATTCATATCTGTGTTTCCAAACAAAAAAAAATAATTAATTTTTCTTACAAAGAGATAGAAAAGGTATGTGCATGTCATAGTTTATTGGAAATATGCTTATGTGTATACAGGAATATTCCAATAGCTATAGAACATGTAAACAGCAAGGTTCGACCAGAATATGGTTCTTAATTGGAAAGTGTTGTCAATTCCAGGTTCTTTCCCCCAGCCCAGTGTTGTGCAAGGAAAAGATTTTTAAGCCAATCAAGACTGAGCTTTCCCCAACCCAGTCCTGCATCTCTCCAACTATTATCACACTCTGTTCTTCTACACAAGACACACAGATGTCCCGGTCTGTCCTGGAAGAGGACTTGAAAGCATCCAAGGGTATAACATTCAAATCCTCCGACTGTAAATCTCCACATTCTTCAGTGGAAAAGGGAGAATGTACTATCTCTTACTATTGGGGAGTGCCTTTCTGCCCCATGGGGCAAAACCCGGACGAGTACACACGTGTGATCATGTGTCAAATGGAGGTGTATGAGAAGAGCCTGAAGGAGGCCCAGCGAGAGCTGCTGCACAAAGCAGACTGGGGACAGCCAGTGAGTGACATCAGCTGCATTCATTTACAACAGTTATATTGCGGGCCGTAAGAACTCAAACTTACCAGCTTTCCTCATGAAGATGAATTACGTGACATATTTACAATTGTTTTATGGTTGCCAAGACCACTGTAACAATATCTTTTTAATACAATATTTAAACGTGGATTGGCCAATGATGGAATGTGTATTTTTTTTTTTTTTTAAATATAGGTGTGTCCTGGCTCAGAGAGGCCGTTTGGTGCAAGGAGATGGAAGCGCCACAGAGCTCCTCAGCTGTCAGAAGATGAGGAGGAGAATGAAGAAGAGGCAGAGAAAGAAAATAACAGAACAGAAGTAGAAGAAGAGAAGGACGAAGCCAAGGAGGAGTCTGTGGTGGGGTCACAGGATGACGCTGAGGGCGGGCAGAGTGAAACATACATAGTTTTGTCATCTCCAGAGACAAAAGATGAGCTAGTGGTTAGTATATTGTTCTTGACATCATTCTAACCTCTGTCATTGGATTTGTTGTATAGATCTAGAAATTTCACCGTTTGAAAGGATTATGTAGTCAGATTTTCAGCATGTCTGCTTGGATCCATGGCTCCTGGTAGCTTTTGTAGATATTTTATTGATGTTATATGCTGTATCCTCTGTAGAGGGACGCAATTATTAGGGAAAAAGACAATATAGGCAAAAACAAGGTTTTTATTCACCAATCAATTTTCAAGTTCTAGGCCAATTTTTTTTTATAAAATTTTGTAATAGTATTACAGAACGATTTGATATACTATTTTACTTTATACAGTATGTTTAAACATATAGAAAAGGATATTCCTTCTCTATGCATTGTATATACATAGAAAAAAAATGTGTATTAATGAGAGTAACAACTTGGTAACATTTTTATAAGAATCTCATATTTCATAGAAATATATTTATTTATTTAGAGAGAAAAATACATACAAATTATTTCCTTATTCACTTGTTGTGTCCCCAAAATGTCATAAAAAATGCTCTATGTCCTGCTGTCTTCAACAGAGGCATAATAAAAAGGCGTAATCTGGTTTGAAACCCTAAAGGTCTCCTGAGACATTCATTTTTGAGGAAAGAAGAAAAAAAGAGGAAAAATGTCTGTAGCTGGGTCCCAGGAGGATACAGGGTTTTTTACTTGTATTTTGGTGTAATACCATCATCAACCACAAGATGACGCGCCATTTATTTTATATACTGGAACAAAGACAAAATGTTAAGAATGTTGCTGCACCTGTTACTGATAGCTTGTTTGCTTTCTCAACAGGAAAAACCCCCTTTCCTCAGCAGTGAGGAGCCTGTAACTGCCGCTTTAAATAAACCTTCCAGGTAACCTTTTAGGTGTCTCGTTCTCTTCGCTCTTAGATGTAGTTACATTAAAAAGAAGATTTTTTTTTTTCCACAAAAAAACAAACAAACAGAAAAACACACGATTGAAAATTGCTCTGGTGTTTGTATTTCCGTCAAAGTAGCTTTTTGTAACCTATGTTACACATTCCATCCACTGAAAGAATTGGGTGACGTGCTTATGTCAGAAACACAGTCAGCATCAAATTTGCTGCAATCACTGCTATATATATATATATGTGTGTGTGTGTGTGTGTGTGTATATAGGTATAGATGTGCATGCAATTTTTTTCAAAGAATCCTGCAAAAAATAGGTTGTACGTAGGTTGAATAGGTTGTACACTGTGTAATGTTTGAGTTATTTTTGAAAATAAAGATAATGGCAGTAAATATCTGCCAGAATATTTCAGTGAAAGTGGACAGGGATTTACTTTAGAAAGCAAGGACACATAGCACCACAACAGTATTATAAAGCTGTCCTAACACATCACGTTGACAGGAAAAGTGCTCCATGGGATACTTCAGATGAAACTCAAATACAATGTTCAGCTGAGCAGGAGGAAGAAGAGGCCCAGAATCACAAGCATTGTGAAGAGGATGAGATCATTTGTCCAGGTATGTGACTCAAGTTTCCAACCCTTCAGAAGATGATGAAAACTTTTCCACTGGTATAAATTTAATTTAGTTGCATGTTCTTCATACAGAGACTCAGATGACTCAAAACAGCACACCAGAACTAATGGTGACCAGTCCTGCTCAGGTACAGTAGCACCATACAACTCTGTTCCAATCCAAATGCAGCCTCCTAAAAGGAACCTCATACAACAGACCATAAAGACTTCCATTTACAACCAGACAGGATCTGAATGAATTTCAATAAGACCTTATTATTTTAAGTGAGGATCTCTCATTCACAGCCCCAGTCTCATGCTGACAGTGAGGTGATGGAGGTAGAGGAGGGAGGAGGTGCTCCTGCTGTAGAGGAGGAGATAATGGAGCAAGAGGCAGCTCCTCTTCACAGTCAGGAGCTGGAATGCCCCATGTGCTCCAAACTCTTCCCCTTAAGCAAGATCGAGATACACGCAGCTTACTGTGATGGTGAAGCAGACCACCAGGAAGAGCAATCACAAGGTTAGCTCTCTAATAGCACTTTTTCAACTTTCCAGTATGCAAATAGATGTAAGAAAGAAGACCAGTCAATTTCAGCATGCAAATATTATGATGCCAACATGGCTGTTAATTGTGGAATATGACAAGAAATTTGTGAAGTGAGATATTTTGTTATTGTAGTTGTTGCCCGAAGGAAAAGGACCAAAAGAAATTTTGATGAAACTCAGCAATCTGGCAAGTAGGTACAATAAACATTCAAACACTGAAAGATCATTAAACAAAAATAGCAGTGTCATAAAAAAAATTGACATTTTAATTGTATTTTCTTTGCAGGTCAACACAGATGGAGAAGTGTTACATGTGTCAGGGATTTTTTACACTCCAGGTGTATCCAGAACATGTCAGTTTGTGCTTTGGAAAGAAAGACTCAAGAGCTAATCAGGTAACAGCAGGTTTTAAGTAGTTTTGTATGGTGTTTGTATCAAGTGTCAACATAACTGCTTTTGCAGGAAAACGGCCTGCTTTCTGCTCTGGACCGGACGGAGCGGAGACATACTGGTGTGTAATCTTTCTCTCATTTCTGGCGTTTATGCCAATAAAGTTTGACAGATGAGGCCTTTTATTACATTCAGTTCTATACTTACAGGCACTGATGAACCTGGTCCATCTGATGTTTCTACAACAAGCAACTGGTACAGTTCCAATATTGTTTGCTAAACATGTTTGATGTGCATATGCCTTCATGTTTATCCAGATCAACAGTAATTATTACATAAATGGTTCCCCAGTGGCCTTGCCGATCATGCGGTGATGAGGACTTCTGAAAGTGTAGACTGCTCAGCGATGACTTCCTGTACCAGTAACACCTTCACTCCTCGATCAGAGAACACTGAGTGCCTTACTGACTCCTCTAAGAACAGCCAAAGACTCTCAAGAAAGAGAAAATTCAAGAAATAGTGTCAACATGCTTTTAGTATTACTTGTGTCTGTGCTTTTCACTGCCTCTCCATTTGTATGGCTTTTTATAAAATGAAAAGTGCACAATTGTATCTATTTAAGTCTTTGTTTTCTTATAAAATTGTATTAAATAATATTGGCACCTCATGAAAAGTCTGATTTGATATTTATCTTTATATCACTCATCTGGCTGGACCGCCTATCCATAAAGGTGTGCTCACATTTACTGTTGCTTGGCCAATTTTAATCGGAAATTTTGCATGAGGGCGAAAATGTTCTCCACGCAGATGAACTACAGGGTGACTAGTAATATTTAAACCACACGGAATAAAGTAATTCAATATTAATATGCTGATCTAGTCTGTTTTATATAAACTTCAGTAAGGTTTATGATAAGCAGAGTCAGATTTGTATGCAGTAATTTGTGTGGCAATAGCGCCACCTTGTGGAATTTTCATATTGCAGCTCTTGGAAGAAGAAAGTCCATGCAGTGACCAGCTTGATTATTTATATGTCTGATATTAATATTATCTCTGATAGTAATATAGTTACATATTATTAAAAATTAAATAACTTTTCCATTTTAATATGTTTCAGAATGTAATGTATTCCTGTGATGGAAGTTCATTACTCCAGACTTCAGAGTTACATGGTCCTTCAGAAATCATTCAGAACAGATTTGGTGCTCAAGAAACATTTCCTATGATTATCAGTCACATGACAGTGAATCTCTGTATGTCACTTGACTCCTTAAAACAGATTACAATAACAAAGATGATGACTGAATTGGTCTGTGTCTTGCTGCTTTGCCCCTGCACATGGGCAAATGTGCTCGAAGAAAAGAAAGAATATGGAGGGAAACACGAGGAATGCATGTCACAGAGTGAGGGGGTGGGGGTGATGCTCTCTGCGGGACAGTTCTCATTTAAACTGCTGTGACCCAGTTATATAGGGATTCATGAGAATGTCCTAAAGCATGGACAAAACATACTTTTTGTGGACCCAATATCTGTAATTAACAATAAAATGTGGTGGCAAATTTTAAACCATTTAAAGATCCTATTTATTTTATGTTTAAATTTTTTATGTTTTAATGATACATTTTAGTATATTTTATTTTATTTTAGTATCACTTTACAATAACACTCAATTTATTAACATTACTTGCTGTATTAGTTATCACAAACTAACAAAGAACTTTTATGTTCTTAAGCATTTATTAACCATTTATTAAGCATTAAGCATTTATTCAGTCAAGGTAAACATTCATTTGTAGGTAACATTAATTAGTAGTTAATTAAACATTAATTAATAGGTAAAACATTAATTTGCATTTACTGTACACTGTTAAACTGTTAAATGCATACACAGTTTTAAAAATTGATTAGCATATGTAGAACGTTTGCCAAGATTAATAAACACTGTAAAAAAAAAAAAATTTTAGGTTATTATAACAAATGCATTAACTTAAAATTTACAGTTAATAATAACAAATTGACCTTTACTGTAAAGTCTTACAGTTTCCTTATTTAGTTTTTTTTATATATATATATATAAGGTTTTATATTGCTAAAATATTTTAATATTATTTTAATGTTTATTTTTTTTTTTTTTTTTTTTTAAACTTTAAAGTAAAGGTTAAATAAACAGACTTAAAGAGCTAGTAAGTGTGATTATTAAAGTAATAGCTCTTATGATGTTTGCTGGTATTATTGCAAAGCTTTAAAACAAGTTCCCATATTACTAGACACTGAAATATGCTAAAATAGTAGCTAGAGGATCTGTATGTGAATGATTGTGCATGCCTGAAATTCTTGGAAATGCTACACCCTAATTTCATCTTAGAAAAAAACAGAACATGCAGCCCTATCTTGTGATACACAAAAGTAAGGAGTATCAGGAAGTGGGGAAACTTGGTACATAAGTTTTGAAAGAGGCCTGCATGTCTTGATTTAATTTTCATTGTAATTATAAACCGTAGCTCTTGTTATCACTTGTGAGTATGTGTTAATTTGTCATCAGGGTGAAGTCGGCGTAATTCACAGCTCTACATTTGTGAATGTGATATTGTGAAGCATATTTTATTCTGAAAAAACCTGAAACAAAGGCTTTTTTGTTGTTGAATTTGGAATGGATTTTAGTTTTAGCTTAAAGGTTTTCAAATCCAGAGTGAAACAGGTCCAGTTTTTGTTTCATTGACAAACTAGATTATCAGCTAAGCACTCGTCTGCTCTATTTGGCAGAAACCCAGAATCCCTGTGGCCTACAGCCTCTAGGGCTCCTGCCTCTGACTTGTGGGAACTGATACAAGTAAGGAAGCTCATGAGTTGTTAATACTGAGCAGTATTTCTTGCAAGACTGCAAACTAAAACATGAAGTGTCATATTTCATATTTCATTGCCAAGAGAGTGCAGAAAGGAAAACTGCTGCAATACGTATGTTGACATTTAAGCTATCTAATTTCAGGATGCCACAAACTTCCTGAGAAGCTTGCTTTTCCATTGGGTCAAGGTCGGTTTTCAAGAAATTAAAGTAGCTTTAACTCGAAAGTACCATTGCTATGTTGTTTTGTCCAGCAAGCATTTCAGCCACTTCCTGTGGAATGTTTCCTCTCTCTGGCACTGCTGCCTATAGGCTTTTGTTTATTTTTGGTATGATATCATTTTCCCTACTTAAATTAGTTTAAATACTTTACCAGCCCACCCAATGCTGTTATATATTGCAATATTAGTATGTGTGTCTGTGTGTGTCTGTCTGTCTGTCTGTCTAACTAACTATTTATATATAGTTTGGAAATATTAGGATTAGTGCTGTCAAACGATTAATCGCATCCATAATAAAAATATATTTTTTTAAACATAATATATGTGTGTGTAGTGTGTACTGTGTATATTTATTATGTATATATAAATACATATACATGCATGTAATATTTTAGAACAATATGGTTTATTTATATATATATATATATATATATATATATATATATATAAATTTAAATATATACATGTAATTACATGTAAATATTTTTTAAATATATACTGTATGTGTGTGTGTTTATATATACATAATTAATATGCACAGTCCACACACATATATTACATAAACAAAAAATGTATTATGGATGCAATTAATCGCGATTAATCGTTTGACAGCACTAATGTTAAATAGGATTTAAGATTTATAGCATTTTATAAATATAAATATAATATGTAAACGTGTGAGACATATGCCAGAATACATAAACAAAACATCATACATGAATAAATCTTTAATATTTAATGGCTGCACAGACAGTAAAGATATTTGTTCAAACAGGTGGTTTCTATCAAAAGTTCCTCTGTCTTCAAGATTTCCAGGTTAATCTGAGGTATAGTCATTTCAAATGTCCATGAGAAATAACAGAGTTCATTCTGTCTAAGCCTATTAGAATTGCTTGCGTCTACTGTACTGTATATCTTGAGGCTTCCAGTAATGTTTGATGGTTCAGGGATTTTAATATAATAGTACTTGGCTGTACCACAAAAAAGGAGGCAAATTTCCTGGTTTGGGATCTAAATGACCTGATTCTGTGTTTAGGGGAACATGCCTGAACTGAACCACAATAAATGTGCATCAGAGGATTTGTATGTATTCAGTTATTTATTTATTCTTCCACCCTCTACCTATTTCCTTCTATATGCAATGTTTTCCACATTTGCCTGTTAACATTATTTTGGGGTCCTGTCTAAAAATAATACCAATAACACATGTATGTAGGGCCAAATATGGATCATAGAACATGCCATAGGTCAGACAAACACAATCATGCCATCGGTTGAGACAGTTTAGCAAATAGGTACTAATTGATGCTGCAATTGCTTGCTTATATAAAGCTGTTACATTACATAAGTGTGTTTACAAAACAGTTATTATATCACTTAACATATCTCTGTTACCATTGTGAAAAAGAAGTACACTTTAGCATTCTCATTACTTGCATGTTATTTACAATAAAATTAAAAATATATATATTTATTTATTTAGATGCATTTGTTGAACTTAAGAGTGCTTTTCTGCATGACCCAGACCCTGCTTTTCTGTTGAATGTCATATTTATAAAAAAAAAAAAAATGAAATTATACATTTGTAATGATGAAGCTGCAAATTAGTGCACTTGAAATATATAGAAATTTAATTGAATAGCACAGTTAAAATTAATATCAAGCATTTTTGTATGTTAGTCCAAACATCAAAATAACTGAAGGCCTACTTCTTTAAAGCACAACAAAAGATTATTAAAATATGATGATTTAAAATGTACTTTAAAATAAAACTTTGAAAAAAAATTTACATCATCAAATTTTTAAGGTTTGTCTTGCAAAAAAAAAAAAAAAAAAAAAAAAAAAAGCATTCATGAAAGTGTACTCTCTTTAAGTGGCCTTGTATTTCTGGAAGTACAGTGCATTTGAAGTGCAAGCATGCGTAAATTACCCGTTTCAAATAGCCTAGCCTAGGCAAAATACGTTATTGATCCATTTACAAATCAATTCTGCTGCAGTATTAAGAGAATGTTGAACGTCTAAGCACTTCTCAACTGTCATATACTTGGGGATAAATCGACTGAGAAGAATGCAGTTTAGCACTCACAGAAACTGAGCAACAGCGCCCCCTTGGGGTCTTTTAAACGCAGTGTGAGGACGAGTGCGCTAGATTCCTGTGTTCTTAAAAGGCATTTTACTTTTAAGATGAATTCGCAATCTCCTCAGAAATGACTTAATTTTTAATATTGTTTCAGCAAAGAGATAATGTCATGACGTTAATGTAGTTTGACCATTAGTGCTGAAATGCAGAACCATATGTGAAACAAAGAACAATGGACCTGGACTGCTGCTTAATGGCACAATCCATAATTCCTATATTTTTTTTGATTTATTTAACCAATTATATTTTTATGACGCATAATTCCTTTAAAACTATTATTTAGTTACCCATTACATCATATTTACGCACTATTATTATTATTATTGTTGTTATTATTATTACTGTTATTATTATTATTATTATTATTATTATTTTTGTTTTTTTTATTATTTTTATTATTACTATTATTTATAATATTATTATTTTTGTTTTTGTAATAATATTAATTGAGTTTTGTTCTTATTTGTATAGGGCTTGTTATGGATAAAATGAAAAAGATGATATTTTTATTATTAATAATTAATAATGATTGATCATATATAAATAACAGATCGGTTTAAATAAGTGTATATCCTACACAATAGTCTACATTGCATTTTCTAAATTTTGTATTTATTTATTTATTTTTAAGCCACGCATGGCTCCATATCTTTAGACAGTGGGAAAGAATCAAATTCTCAATAGTATTTGCAATCAATATTGTAAAGATTGTATTTGTTTGTTGCCCTCCCCTTGCACAATGAAAGCTAGTCTTCCTGCCACTAATGTTATATTTAATATCAAATTGTTAAAATATATTTAAATAAATGACTAATATGAGTATTTTTTTTCCTTGCAACTCTAACAACCACGAGTCAACCATGTTCTCATGCAGTTCAGCTTTATGACGTCAGCAAGAGCAGGAAAAAATGAAACGTCACAGCCATTGTCTCGTGGAAATGATCACGTGCACACTCCCCCTGCTGGCGAACAAAATATATGAATTTTATATTGTTTATTATATAAATATTTTAATATATATTTGACATTTTAAAACGGGTTTATCTGATTGTTTCAGGAAACGACTTTCTGGCCAACAAGACTAGTGTTTACAGTTGGAAAATGTTTATTTTCAGATTAAATCTGCAAATATATGATATATCAAACATTATATAGCTGCTATTGTATTATTTAAAATAAATAAATAGCTAAATAAATAGCACGAAATTATATATATTTCACGTCACACTGTTAATGTAAATCTTTAGTGGTTCACTCTTTGCTTGATGCATTCAAAATGAGCTATTTCATTAAAAATCAACACGCATGCTCTGTACTGTAGATATAGATTTTGTCCTGAAATGCTGATTTCAAGGCTCCATATTGAAATTGTGTTGTATTAAAGATCGCTGTTAATCACTGGATTAAATTAAACAGCGAGCTTGTTTCCACAAGCAATATTATGTGCAATGCACAACATATATTAAAGTTCTTTTGGCAAATGGAGTTAAGCCACACCTAGATCCTGCCCTATTTTCACAAAAAAGCACAAGCTTTTCTTCAGCAGCTACGTTTATGTGTGTGCCGGTGCTGTTAGTACCCGGCTGTGTAACTTGATAGGGGGCATCGAGAGGGATAAGGGAATGTTGAGTTGCAATGGAGCAGAGTACGATACAGGTAAACTGAATTACAACTTTAAATTGTTACTTTGTTGCAGCTCGAGGCGGTCGCCGCGCGAGCTTGAAATTTGCTTCTTTGTTTTTGAAAATTAAAATCGTTGTTTGTTAATCGAAGCACCCTCGACACGTCGTAATATTTGAAGTTCGCTAAAATACCGAATTGATTTCTTCCCAATCAAGCCAACGCAGACTTGAAAATATTGTCTTGTATTTCGACGAGAAACTTTTATTTGTTTTGAAATGTATTTGAAATTTCTCCCATGCAATGTCGGTTTTGTTTTAAAAAATAAATAAATTATAATTATTATATCAAGAACGCGTGCTTTTGATATTTCGATTTTTTCGTTAATGATTAATTTCTTTGTGTCGTGTTGACTACCTACATTCTCCCTCTTGCCCCCCACCCCCACATTTCACATTTGCCAAACAGATTTTGTTTTATTTTCTATTAAAAACAATACGAATCCAGTCCTCGATTTTAAAGGGGACGCTGTATTGTTTTTATTCACAATCTGTCGACACGTTTTTCGATAAAATCTCGCGCATATTAAGCATGAATTTAAAATGACGTGGTAATGAAACTTGTAGGAAGAGGTAAACTTGGTGGAGCTGCTGATTTTCTTCGAGACTAAGAAGTTTTTTCGTCATGCCTAAGTTATTTGGTCGTTGTATGAGCCGTAATATTACATTTAAAATGTTGTGATTAGCCAATATAACGTAATATCGATTAGTTGTTCCGTTCCTTTTAATATTAATATGAGATTTCTCGTGTTGGCTAGAAATGCTAGGCTATAGCAGTACATTTTTGAAATGATATGACACTTTTATGTATGTGGCAGTAGGAAGTTGCTTAAAATATGTTGTTGCACGTATTGAATGAATTCCAATATTATTAATCCTCACAAAGCACCCGGATTGAGGATGTTGTTTATCACTGTTGTTACCTAAATGATTAAACATATAAAATATAGACATTTTATATAGTCCGTAAATCTAATATGAGCATATTGTAATTTGCATATAAATAAATGTAAACGGTTTGGGGCACACTAAATGCTCCAAGGTCATATAGTTTATTATATAATTGCCTTTCTAAATCTTTCTTAAGCTCTCCGTGTGTTTAGAATTGGGATTATACATTCCTTTTGGTGTTTGTTGGAGTACATAAAGTAAAAAGTTGACAGTCACAGACGTGTATTGTGGTTTAACTGTAGACTAGTTCTCCTTTTTTACCAGTAGGCGCTCGACATGCGGACGCCGAATGTTGTGGCTTGTGATTGGTCGGTTTTTCGGTGAATATGTGGGTTACCGGTGGGGGTGGGGCGGGGGTGAGTGACCCATGACTGTGTATTAACGACCTGTGATTGACATATTAAGTTAAAGTACTGAGTATGTCACGTTCAGGCCACTAATAAGAGGCAGTAACACACTGTAACAATGGAAAACATATGACATAAAATGCTGTGCATGTACAGATCATGTCCCTTTCCAAAATACATATTACTGATAAATGAAATACTTTACAAATGCATGTTGCATTGTTTATAACCTATTTATTAATATTTTAATATTAAATACAAACAAATTAATAACAATGAAAACGGAAAGATCTTGTTTAGATTTAAGTTCTTACAGTGCTGTTTGTTATTTGTCATAATACTCTGTTTTTGCGATGGAAATAGCCTTTGGTGCTGACATAAAAACCAAAAATACATTTCTAATTTTATGGTTTGAGTTCAAATATTAGTAACAAATTATATGTAATATTATAATCTAAAATATATATATTATCCATACATACACTGCCCTCATAAAATATATATTATCCAATGAATTGGATTTGTTACAGATTAATGAATTCCCGTGAGCCTTTTATATTATGTATAGTTTTAAGTATTTTACCTGTTTGTTTTATTTGGTTTTATTTATTTTTGAGATATTTTAGAATGCTTATGAAATAACAATAGCTTGTTTTATTTTAATAATAATACAATAATTATAATAATACAAGTATTAAGACACACTAATGTAAAATGTAAAAGTAAAAGAATGTATTTAAACCACAGCATTGTACTTTCATGCTTTTAACAACAACAAAAAAAGTAATTTGTATTAACTGAATTATCTATTTAAGATAAATGAATCATCTTTAATTATTTCCTGTGTTTGTTTGTGTTATTCAGTGTAGCCTTCAGTGAGTCACATTTATTGTCCATTTTACTTAGTTTTTATATTTGATAGAAGCAAACCACATTTTGGCTCCGTCGTTATAGAAATTTTATGTTTTACTTTCCATAAAAAAATCTTTGTGTTTTTCCGCTGCTATTAGGCCATTCCTAAGTAGATTAATACATTGGAATGTGTTTTCAACCATGGAAACCAACGAAGACCAAGCAGTTCTGAGTAGGTTATGTGAATGATTAGTTCCTGTGTAATTTGCTCCTACATTAAATTATGTTTTGGGAATTTTACTTTTTTTGCCTCAGATTTTAGTGAAAACACTGATAAAAGTCGGATTATTCTTCCTACCGCTCAGCTGGTTTGAGAAGACTGCAATGCTTACTTCGCAGACAGATAATTTAAATCATGTGAAGGGTGTTTGCATGTGTGTATTTGAGCTTCATAGTTTGTATGCATAAGTTTTCTTCCAGAGCTCTGACTGTTAAGAAGTGTTTGTGTAATGACAGCATTTCTATTTGCTTAAAATACCTGCACAGGAGCAAATTCTTAAATGAACTATATGAATTGATAAGTTGTTGTTTTTATTTTTTACACCATAGACTTTTGAATGCTTGTTAACTTGTGCAACCTATAATTTTTGTGCTCTGACTCATTATTGTTGAAGGTATTCTTATCAAATATGTCATTTTCTCACACAGCTGCAAAAAAGCCATATGTGGGTGACTTTATTCTGTTGTTCTCATATGTGCAGGTTATTTTCTAACTATTTGCTCTTGTCTTAAACAGTGGTTAGATGCTCCCAGCTGCCTTCGAGGGTCCTTTGCCTTTTATAAGTCAGTGGGTTGCAAGCAAGCGTCTGGGGGTCCAACGCAGGTTTGGAAGCTTGGGGAGTTCTACTTCATGCGCTGTGGCCCCCAGGAACCGGTGTGTATAGCAGAGGTAACATTGCTGTGGGAAGATCAGACGCAACGCCGCCTGCTGGCCAGTTCTAGACTTTACTTCTTACCTGAGGATACCCCGAAGGGCAGAGCAGTAGAGCACGGAGAGGTGAGAGATGGGAAAAGTTACATAAATAACGTTTGGCTGAAGGAAAAGACTGCATAGATCCATCCAAGAGCACCAAATTACTGTATGTTATCATCCTGAATGTAGATAAACAAAATATTATATATATATATATATATATATAATTTAACATTTTGAGAAGCTGTGCAAATCAACACTGATAATGAACGTGGATTTGCACAGCTTGTCAGTTAACAATGGCTCTGTGTAGTAACAGCTGCTCTGTGTGAAATCACGCACCTGATGGAATTTACCGCTGGTTAGAGAACCGGCTTTACTGATGAGATGCGCATTAATTATCGGCCGATATTTATTGTGCACCCCTATATTAAAATATAAATTGATTCAATTATAAATAATCCAAAATACATGCAGCAATTATTGTATGTATCTGCAATACATTTAGTTTATGTAATAATGCCTAATTTTGTCTGAGGACACGATCCACACACATGCACAGCATTGCATTTCTTATGTTTTCCATGTGAACTTTCTCTTGAATATGGCCTGAGCTTGATGACACACAAAAGGGAGAATGTAAAACCAAACCCCTTTCTGTTTTGTGCGAATAAAAACTGCTGTTAAATATTTTAACTAGCAATAAATTGAGATTGCAACTCCAATCACAAATAAAGTTACTCCAAACACTTGTAAAATGTTGAAGAGTGCTTGAATTAGTAATGAACATAAACTAGTGCATTTATAGTTTGTTAGGTAATTCAGCTATATATGCTGACCAAAATTGTCAAGACTCCTTTAAGATACTTTTATTTGAAAATGAAAGATACTCATTGCTCATTCTTTTGCTGTATGAAGTAGCCATGCCTAAATTAGAACGCATTTTGAACAGACAACGTATGTTATAACAACATAAATGAGTAAAGATAAATTTTCTCTTTTTGGCTTTTCTCAGTTTCCATCGTAAACCGTTGAATGTGAGAATGTTGCAAAGATAAGCATCTAAATGTCAACTGGCCTTTTACCCCCCTTTTTATAAAGGCAGATTGAGTTGGTTGTTTTTGCCTGAGGCGACGAGTGTCCTATTGTTAACTAGTATAACATAGGAAAAAGGGAGAGGCTTCTCATTAACTGAAGGTGTTAAAATATTTCAAGCCATTAAGCAAAATCTGGTCATGCCTGTAAGCTCATTGAATGTATAAGATGTGTAGTGTTGTGTTATAGACGTTTGCTTGGTGTTTATATGCGTTTCTGCATCAGGATGAAGTCCTCGCTGTATCAAAAAAGATTGTGGTCAGAGTGGAGGATCTGGTGAAGTGGACTTGTCAGGAACCACCACAGTGGAAGCACAGCAGTCAAAACATTCATGGGTCGCAGAAGTCTGATGGGTCACAAGATGCTAGTTATCTACAGGAAGGAAAGTCAAAGAGTGAAGGTGAGTAACAGATGAAAAATCCTGAAGTGTGTGTGTCAGTATGAAAGGTGGGGGAGAAGCAATTCTAAAATATATCAGTTTGGCTCATGAATATTATTTATGTGGTGTCATGTAGTTCATGTAATTAATATTCAACAGGCCTAGGTGTCTTACCTTATTTGGTAAAGGCAGATAAAACCCGACATTTTTAATTGGTAGTATTTTGTTTACCACTGATGAAAAATGAGCAACAAAATTATAATAAACACGCAAAGGATAGAGTTAAACTGAATTAAAATAAACATATAACGAATGGAGTTTGTGGTTGTGAAAAATGTTTGATTCAGACAGATTATATTGTATTGCTTAAATAATATAATAGTATACGATAAAGTATAGTTTTTCTATTGAGGTTTTTTTTTTGTCATTTTAGTACTTCAGTTTAAATTTGTCAGTTAGTTGCAACATTTCTTTTTTTTTTCTTTTTTTCTTTCTTTTTTTCTTTTATAAAGTTTTCAGCTTTTTGATTTAAAGAAAAAGTTTTAGTTTTACCTAGCAATAACAAACACTTGATTCAAAAAGTTAAAATTATAAAGAGCATCTTACCTTATCTTCTTATAAAGCTAATGCAGTTTGAGGGCTTTTGTCAGAAAGTGACTAGAGAGAGTAAAAATGGCCAATTGTCTATTTCTCATGCCAAAATCAACTCAACCCATCACACTGGAGTACGAAGCAAGTAACAGCCATAAGTGTAAACGGGGCTTGAAGGCAGCATTAGAGGGTCATTCCACAAAATCTGTGCCTTTTGCGACCCTAAGAAATAATCAAACATCGATTTTATACAACATCAAATTGTAAAAAACATAATTCTATGTATGCTTTCATCAATATTACATCAAAAAGGTCAATTAAATATTACTTTAAATCATTTAAATAGCATTTATGCTAGTAAGGGTAAGGTGTTTAGCCTGTCCCTCACTGTTTTTATCTTTTTAATTTTTCAGCTTCATTTTTAAAATGAAGGCAAGATGATATAAAAATCACATATATATATGTATGTATGTATGTAAAATCAAAAGGTCAAAGCATGATTTGACATTTAACGTGGTTCAGCTTACATAATTTTTTTTTAGAGATTGTAGATGATATTGATATCGGCTATATTTTCATAGTATTTCAATATATAGCTATGTAGTATACATTAATTTAATTTGCCTAAGAATATACCAGCAGATCTGATGGTGATAGTACTAATCATTGTTTTACAGTAAATAAATTGTTTCTAAATCTATGGACTGACACTTTTGTTTTGTGTTCTCTTGCAGATGAAGTATTACACCAGAAGGTTAAGGTTCTCTACCCCCAGTACTGCCGCTTTCGTTCTCTTCAAAGATGTTTCAGATCAGGCTAGCTCCCCTAGTCTGCAGGACCCTCACCTGCTGGCTCTGGGGGGGATAAAAGTGGTCGACACCACACGAGTCCTCTACTGCCGGGATACTTTTACCCCTATTAGACGATTGGGTGATGATCCACTATGTCTAGTAACAGGCTAGATTGTAGATGATATTGATATCGGCTATATTGTTTCATTTCAATATTATCTATGGTAGTATACATTAATTTAATTTGCCTAAGAAATATACCTTCTGATGGTGATAGTACTAATCATTGTTTTACAGTAAATAAATTGTTTCTAAATCTATGGACTGACACTTTTGTTTTGTGTTCTCTTGCAGATGAAGTATTACACCAGAAGGTTAAGGTTCTCAGTTACCCCCAGTACTGCCGCTTTCGTTCTCTTCAAAGACGTGTCTCAGATCAGGCTAGCTCCCCTAGTCTGCAGGACCCTCACCTGCTGGCTCTGGGGGGGATAAAAGTGGACCTCGACACCACACGAGTCCTCTACTGCCGGGATACTTTCAACCACCCTACTCTAGACAGCAATGCCAGCATACTGACACAGCTTGGTGAGTGCTATAATCTTGATAGATTGTGACCTTAAACTTTGTTGTTATATGGTAGGCTAATGCAGTTGTCAGTGTACACAGTAGAGCCCGACCGAAATGGGTTTTTTGGGGGCCGATACCGATATTAGGGAGTATAAAAAGACCGATACCAATATATCGTCTGATATTCTTTATGTGTAGGCTATATTATAATACAGTATAGTCAAAAGTTTAGACACACTTCCCATTCATGTGTCCAAACTTTTGACTGGTACTGTATATAGAATATAGTATACAATATAATAAACACAATATATATACATAAACACATTTTTTGCAGTGATAACTCAAATGTGGTAATCAAACACTTATAATGATGTGACAAACAAAGGCCTATGTAATGGAGGCAGGGTATTTAACAATTTAACAATACATCTTATTATTCAAAATGAGTCTGACATCAGTGCACTTAACAGTGCACTTAACTTCTTATTATAAATAACTTAACACAAATAGAACAAAGTATATATAAACTGAATTAAGAAATGAAACAAGGTAACTGTGTAGGGCATGCAAACTACTGCCAAACCAACAAGGGTTGGTTTATGCAGGAAGCACAGCTTTTCCAAATGTAAACAACTAAAATGAATAAATTATAATAATTAATAAAAAAAAATCACAAACTCTGTGTTCTTGCATCATATTTAAATTATCTTTTTGCAGTTTAATAGCCTATTCACAGACACAATCTATATATATATATATATATATATATATATATATATATATATATATAGACTGTGTCAGCACATCAACAGGACGCAACAAACCGACCGTTTAAAATCATTTGAACTTTGTGTCAGCACGTCATAAGTTTACTGCATCCAGTGTAGTCAACGTCACTGATTCCAGTGGGTTATATTCTATTAGCAGCGTGGCGCAACAAATTCCCTAGACCTATGTGATAAGTATGAGTTCTGGGCTGCTACAAACACCTGCACTGACTGAGTGGCTGCGATCCGCTCTGGTGGCCGTAACACAGGCTTTAATGCACGCGTGCTGTGATGCGCAGATCAGCTCTAGTCTCTAACATCACTGAATCTGCTGTTAAAAATGACCCATTCATTCATCATATCATCATGCAAAACTAAGAATTAGAATCATTGTAATGTGACAATCAAATATAAGTGCGGGTGTATAATTTGTACCAGGGGACTTGGGTGAAGTTTGAGCTCATCCACGCATCTCTACACTACCTGACTTGGGTCACCAGTAGCAAACAATGGTGTGTGCTCTGCTGGACAAACTAAGTAAATACACCATTCAGAAGCATTTAATCTGCGTTATATGTTCTTTAAAAAAAGTTAATATCGGCGCCATATTCGCCGATACCGATATATTGGCGACAGGCTCATATCGGCCGATAATATCGGCTGAACGATATATCAGTCGGGCTCTAGGACACAGGGTCCAAAATGTAGGCGTGCTAGATGAACGGCTACACAGTACAAGTAAATGTTGATAGAAGACCTTTATGTCATGATATAAGTTTTCTATAGTAGACTATTTGATTTGCTCAAGATCTGTTGTTTTATGTTTTCATTACTTGATTTGTTTATTTACTAGTTTGTATTTACTAGTTTTTCATGAAATATTTGATACAGTGTTTACTTAATTGACAAATGCTTAGGCTACATGCCATTTATTTGAATTCATTCATATGAACTAAAATTGTGTTCAAAAGTGCATTAGTTTTTACCTTGTTATTGTCATTGAGAAAAGTGGAATTTCACTTGTAGTTGTATTAATACTGAAATTGTGCTATTGTGACAACTCCAAAATATTGATTTTAATTTTAACTCAACTAAATGCTCAAATGGTTGCTTTATTGGTTGCGTTCATTGTTCTTTAATAATGTCCACACTAGGGCTGGGTGATTTTTCTGATTTTATCGATTAATTCGAATTTAATGTTTTGCCATAATTTTATTTTTTAGAAATAAGAAATATTACGAAACGTTAGAATTAGACACTTTGACAATATTCCAATGATAACAGTAAAGAGAAAAGAACCATCCGACTGCATGACGCCGCGTGATTGTGATGCGCTCATATCACTAGGTGTCAATCACACAGAACGCACTTTTGTGTTGACATAGATGCTACACAGGCAGCGGAATACGAAAAAACATGCAAGAAGATCATGGGAGTGAACTTCTTTTAACTTGAGCAAATAAAAAAACTTTTTCGTGATATTTCGTGTTTGCATCATGGTGATGCATGGCTGCTGTTGTTTTTACAGAACATTTATAGTTCATAATAGTCTCCTGGTGTTATACCTTCAGTCATTCTGAATTTGAATTAGATTTTTTAAAGCATTTTCCTAATTTTTTCTCAACATATAATATGTATAAGACAAGTTTGTACAAGATGTAGTTGTAGATCATGCATCTTTTCTGCAAATATATTTAACAAGTGATTTGTTGTCATCATGCATCATGCTGACATCTTCATGTGTGGTGCACTTGGAATAGAATTTTCTTTAACTAGAGGGTTAATAAAGAACAAGTTACCTGAATCCTCTTGACGTTACTTTTTCAAGTTGACTAGTTAAAAAAATCATAAAAAATCGAGAATCGGTCAAACGTTCTGAAAAAAAAAATTAGTTTTAAATTTTTTGCCATATTGCCCAGCCCTTGTCCACACTACATAAAACAAAATGTGATTTTCACTGTTTGTAAAATGAATTTACAAACTGTTGCCCTAAGGATGCTTTATGTTTCTGTCCCAGGATGCTCCTCTCTCAGTCTGAAGGGGCGACCTCGTAAAAGAAAGGGCAGGGATGGCAAAGGTGCTGATCAGCAAAACCATAACCATTTATCAGAGTCATGGATGGAAAGGATGAAGGTATGCTGTGGAGTTTAGCAACACAATTTGATCTACAGACATCTTTATGGAAAACAATTCTGATGGCTAAACAGGATGTTTTAAGATTTTCAGCAAATGGTAAAGTATACTGTGACGTCACTGTGTGCTTCCTGTTTTGTTTTAACTTTGATGTTTTGACTTCCTTTCACACCATTTTTGTCTTTGTAACTTTAGTGTCACTTTCTTCTGTCATAATCTTGTTCATGTCCCATTTTGCTAGTTTGTATTAACATAATTTGGTTAAAATGCTCAATTACTAATTATTTGTTATATATCATATTATATTAAAATTATATTATATGAAAGAGTGATCTGGTTAAAAAAAAACAGTTCAGAGATTAATCATATTATTACAAAATTTGATTTGAAGCAAAAATAGAAAAGCAGAAAAGGTACAAGGCTGAGTAGTTCCAGTAAGACAGCGACATTTATGTAATCAAATTTGTGTTTTGAAATATATAAATACAAGCATATACCATAAAAATACTTTATTGGAGAACACTGCTGTTTTTCATGATTTACCTACAATATCCAATATTAACTAATGTAAGGCAAGTAGCTACTTAACTAATGTTTGCTAACATTGCTTAGCTAGTCAGCCTGCAATCCTTCAAAACAACCCTGATTAGTGGGTATTATGATTCATTTTAAGTTAAAAATAAATACCATAACTTAACACCTTCAAGTTTATGGTGGGTTTATCTTGAAAGATTTCTGAATTGTCTATAAAGTTTTAAAAGGGATTTAAATTTAACAGTCACATTTACTGTTTTCGACAAAATTTCACCAATGAAATCCACTCATTTCAGTAGAATCCATTAAATCTACAATTTTGCGTGTAAACAAAAGATTTCCCAAAGCAGATTTCACAGTAGCTTTAAGTTGGACACACTGATTTGCTGGAGTGACCAACAGAATGCTGGTTGGTTTAAACGGTGGAGTTATGCTTGTATATCACTACAACATTGACAATAGACAGTAGACTTTTTTTTCTATCTAGCAGTTACTGAAAGAATGATTTTCTAATGTGTTCTAACTGATTCCTGTAGGAGAATGTGATGGGCAGTGTGGAGATGCATTGGGATGGGAACTGGCTCCCTCATCCAGAGGAGCAGCTCTTCCTGGATCAGCTGTATTTTTTTATGGAGCGCAGGGGTTCCCCTATAAGCAAAGTTCCCAACCTGGGTTTCAAAAAGAGTATGTATGACTGATTTTATATGTAGAAATTGAGCACCAGTCACTTAATAGAATCACTTCTATGTATGTTTTTGCTAACTTAACTCAGTAATTTAACCAAGCTGTCTTTCATTTGTCCACAGTTGACCTCTTCCTCATGTATTCAGTTGTAAAAAGGCTGGGGGGCTATGAGAGGGTATGTTTACCATGTTGTTTCATTACTTGGCCCTGCTGAGTAAGCTGTCATCCATCATAACGGAATGAAAGTGATAGCGGTGATCTCAGTAGTGTAAGTGAGAGTAATTGTCCTCCCCATCACCTGCAGGTGACATCACATCGTTTGTGGAAGACTGTGTACAATGAGTTGGGTGGAAGCCCAGGCAGCACCAGTGCTGCCACCTGCACCAGGAGGCATTATGAAAGGTGAGTGTGAGGCTCTGATTACAGCAGCAGTTCATTCCTGCTGAATCAAAGGGCTTCACTCAACTAACTGATTTCTCACTTTCTCTGTTGTTCAATTCTAGGCTGATGCTCCCTTATGAACTGCATGTAAGGGGAGAAAACACAGAACTTGGCAAGCCTAGAGCTACATTTGTCTCACCCACTACCATCAAAAAGACTGTGCGGGGCAGAGGGGTGTCAAACAGTCCAAAAAAGAATGCAGTTACCAACCAGGTGAGGATTTTACTTATCTGTAGCACAAGAAAAGAGAAATGCTGATGCTCTTGGTTTGTTGCGTGCAAGTACTCTAAATAAAATGGTTAAAATAAAGCCACACAGGAAAAGCATCCTGACTGACATGTGATGTGATGAATCACAGTTTGCTTTCTTCATGTGCTGTTTATCTGATATACGTTATACCACACTGCTGTACAAAAAATAATTTATATATTTGTGCAGTGAGGTTTGATGTCAAGACTGATAAAAGTAGCTGTGCGCACTTACTCTCAGATTTTGCGTAATACTAACCTATCATATAAGATCTTACTAAATCAAGAAAGCATTGGCATTTTTTTGTTTGTTTGTATACTATGCATCAGAAGAATGAAAATTAAGTTTCTTTTCTGTGCTACTTTTTGAGGCCTCACCACCAGATGGTGCTGTTGTTGTACGAAAAAGAGGAAGGCCTCCTGGAAAACGCAACGCCAAGGTTCTGTCCAAAGGCAGAGTTGGAAGACCGCCCTTGTACCCCAAACCTCCCTTAGAGAAACCAGCAAGACCCCATCAAGAGATTGTCCAGCCATTGACTATTTTTCAAGAACTGAAGCTCACCAACCATCCTCATGGCCAAGGTCTGTCACTTGTATCTTCTACCCCGGTGCCCCACCAACCCGTGCTGGGGCGAGATGTGAAGATAGAGACTGTAGAACCTCAAGCTCCTTCCTTTCTGTCAGTCCCTTGCAAATTGCTGGCAGGTGGTTCCCTAGAAGGATTCAGTCCCACTAAAGGACTGTGTCCTTTGGACCTCTTCCGAGCCCGTCTGGGTCTTAATGGAGTGAGTACTCATGAGGTAACTCCTCAAGATTCTTCCACGCCCCACCAGACAATTATGGTGCATCAGCCCAAAGTCAGTACACCTGAGACTCCTGAGAGTCCCCAACACCAGTGTTCAGGGTGTAGCTCAGATGCTTCATCCCAGAACGGAGGACTCACCATGACTAGAGCTCCCCTACCCCCTCTCAGGATCCTCCCGCTGGACATTGGCTGTAGTCTACAGCTGCGTCAACTGATGCGCACCCGTCTGGGCTCGGCACACATGAACACCTTCACCAAGCGACTTTCTGAAGTTCTGGCTCAGGATCTTAGCAAGACCTCCCAACCCAATGGAAGTATTCCTCAAGACCAATCCCTCCCGCTTAACCTGAGCAAGCGAGCCATTACCAAGAGGTCTGCTGGAGACGTGGAGCTCACAGAACTGCAGAGTCAGGATGACCAGTTAATGACCAAAAGGCCGAAGATGGAAGCTGAGGATCTTGGAGTATCTCTGAAGTGGAATGGCACGTCCCTTCTGGTGCCTTTGAACCAAGATGAGCCAGCTGATCTTAGCTCTCCCAGCAGGGCCAGAGCTTTAGTTCAGGACAGGACCAGTGTGGCTTTGACTCTTCCTGAGGCCACTTGTTTCACCTTAGTGCCCAAATTAGATGTCCCCCCTGAAAAGCCCTCAAGTATTGGTGCTTCCCCAGACACTCTAGCTTGTATTTATCACCTGAAACATGGGGAAGACAAGACTAGCGCAATTGCAGTGACAGTTAAGAAAGAACCAGAGGGTGCAACTCTGGATCCAGATCTAGAACCTCAACCAATCCATGACCTCTACTCACAGTGTGTACCTACTGATGACGTCAAAGAATCAGACACAGTTTCCTCTCTCAAAGTACTCTCTAGTTCCCTACTTTCAAAACCATCAAGCTGTTAGCATGCAGACATGGCAGCGTTACTAACGCTTGTGTACTTTATCACTGCTTTTTGCTCTGCCTTCCCCGTGGACACGTTTGTGTTGTGTATGATCAAAGAGACAGGTCTGCAGATGCGTTGCTATCTGCTAAGTACCTGCTTTTAAAACACTACTAAACTTTGAACTGATGCAGGTGGCCATGGTTCTACCAAAGATAAGGTGCCTTAAACTTGATTAGTCTATATTTTAGTACTTTTAAGTTGAAACATATGCTGTAGTTAGTGAAGCATCGAATGTCCAGCCAATAAAGGACACATGACTCATGGAGCATTTAATTTCTTTTTTTGAAAAATACAGGTATTTAAGAAAAACAAGGACAAAGAATCTGGGTTTGGATACTGTTGGATCCAGATATCAAACACGTATTGTGACATCATTGCAGAAGAATTGGTCAGCTACTGTATGTTCTTTCTTAGACATAAATGCTTTGTTTATAAATGGTAATTTGTTTTTATTTTATGATGAAAGCAGTGTCATTTAGTTGGTGTAGGTCATTCTTTTATTATTTATCTGTTTTACTCCTTTATCTCAGTTAGTCTTCACTGTTTTTAGGCTGTGCGATTTTCCTTCTCTTTGTGTGTATTTGTTAAACTTTGCTATTTAAGAAAAGGCCACCATATGACCTCTGTGCTGGATTTTATCATATTTTCCATAGCTACTCGTTTTAAAACAATGTACTGTATTGTGCAAATAGTATGTATATTGTGGGTCTCAATGCAAATTTCCTTTTTTCTATCATTTTAAAAGTGCATTTTCTTAACATGTAGTCATATATTGTAGGTAGTTACTATTTGTGACATCATTTATAGACATCATTGATATGTGTTTACAAAGAAACTGATGTACAGCCGCCTGAGAAAATGGATAACTTAATTTGCTTTTCACTCCTTCTTTTAGACTGACCTCTCTTAATGCAATATATTCCACAGGTTTACAGATTACAAATTATATTTTCATAATTTACACTCAGTTTGCTATAATGAACCGTAATTAATTGCTTGTGTAAAACATTTGTATGATTATTCTTTATTGATCTGTTTGTCGTATTTTTCTTTCATTTAATTTCTGTACTTGAAAGGCAGCCAAACAGAACGCTAATCCCTATTTAATGTTAACGTATAAACTGTTGTAATACCACCAGGTTACAAAAAATATTTTTTTCCTTATTTTGCATGCTTATGCTAATGGGACATGGACTCTGTGACAGATCGTCATTGCAGACATGTTTAAACACTGAATATTTATAATAAAAATATATATACTGACATTGTTATATTTTGCTGAAATAAATGCAAAAATTAAAATACCTGAAAGCTTCTTACACTTGAAAAGAGATCACATCATTTATGATTTTATAGTTATAATAGCAGTAACACTTTCGTTTAGGGACCAGTTCTCACAATCTCTCAATCTTATTAGCATGTATATTTTTATTATATTGACTGTTTATTAGTGCTTATAAAGCACATATTCATGCCTTATTCTGCATTTTAGATCCCTTAATCCTACCCCAAACATAAACTTGACAACTAATTTACTAACTATTAATAAGCAGAAAATTAGGAGTTTAAGGCAAAAGTTGTAGTTAACAGTGAGAATTGGTCCCCAAACTAAAGTTTGACCACAAAAGCTAATGTAAAGTCATAAATTGTTATCTTTAGTGTTTGAAGCTTTGCCATGTTTTAAATTATTTTTTGCTGACAGTGGGCACCTCCAATGTCAGATTACTAGGGGTTTTATGATAGTAACTAACTGCAGTAACTAGCCGCCATGATCATTTTTGTAAGGGGAGGGAACTCTCTGCCTTGTTGGCTGATACCGTTGCAGCATTCTGTGGCCACCAGGGTGCAATATCATCTTACATTTACAAGGCCATTCTTACTGACTTCCAAACTGGCTTCAACATTCTAAATTTCTAACCAACATTTACTACAAAGATGTTAATATTGATTCTTGGACCAAACTAGTCAAAACTGACTGTCAATCCAAACAAAGCAGAGAAGATGGCGATATTGCTCAGCGATCTCTCAATGCTTGAACAGGTGAGGTCAGCAGTTTCCAGTAAATGCTTCAGCCAAGGCAAAACATTAGACAAAGTCTTTCATGAGAGGATTTTTGTTGTATGACTGAATAAATCAGACAGTTCCTCTCCCTTTTTTTGGACATAACTCTCGGGTCTTTCCGCTGGTCAAATTCTTTGTTTTAACTTAAAAGGCTCTCCATGGGTCTCGCTTTCATATGTCTGGTATGTGGATTGTATTTTCACAGAGCTGCTGTGATTCTTTAACCCTTTCGAACCATCTTTCATTTTACTAACTCTTTTCAGAAATCCGAACTTTACAGTGAACATTTCACAGACTTGAGGCTACATAAGTGTTATCAATTTCCTCTAATAGTCCTCAATAGCATTGCATTGGATGTTTTTATTGCTAACTTTAATTATGTTGGACTTTACAATATTCATAATGATAATTTTCTAGCCATCTGTTTTACCCCTTGTTAAGGATTGTGTATGCTTGCTTTGTGTGGAGGATGAATAAGTAAAGTGTTGTGGTGGTGACTGGAGACCACTGTCAGCACTAATCAGATTTCCTGGAACCATGACCAGGACCGGAGTGGGACTCACTTTCAGTGCTGGAGTTTCATGCCTTAGTCCGGCCCACTTGGTTATTTTTCTTTTTTTGTACTGGCCATTTCAGTGCCGCCTTTGCGCGTTCTGTTATACATATTTTTTGCTCGCATATCTCCAACGAATACTTTTTTTTAGCAAGGTGCCGCTGTCAAGGGTTATCAAAAGATAATTATGCCATCATTGCCAATTAACTTCAGAAATGGAAGTCTGTTTCTTTAAGAAAATAGTGTTTATTCTTTATGAAAATAAGGGACGTTCCAAATATTTTTATTGTACCATAATGTAGGCCTAAGTCTGCCTGCAGTTAAAAAGTTTTCAGAAATAAAAACAATTGTTTTGCTTAACCTATTTATGCACAATTATTCTAAAAAGAATTTTAATGTCATACAAAAAATGTCATTGGTCTGAGTAAATTGTACCATCATAGAATTGTGACTTCACACGTGTAATTTAGGAGGTGAAAATACTGTGAAATTACAACTGGCATGAAATTTGTAAGCGTAACAACTGAAGGTCTATGAAGCTTAAGTCAACCAAGCATTATTTTTTTTTAACCAACAGCACTTAAAGTTTTGAACTAAAATATTATTGCAACTATAGCCTCTGAATGATTGAAAATGCTTAATATTTTTTAAATGAAAGAAAATTTAGAGATTGTGGGCAGCTTCTGGTGCTTGGATTTGTACTTCAATAATGAGGTCCAAGTTTAAAAATAGCCTACCCTAGAATTTTTCCCCTCTCTATTTAACAGCATTAACTTACAATGAAAGACGTCTTTCCTCAAGTAGATTAAATGTTCTCCTGCCGTGCTGGATATTGGGCTCATGATCAATAAGTTATTTGCATTCGCCCAAACTGATTTTGTAAATTAAAAAAGCGGATGGTTGAAGGGTGCAGTTAGGCTGGCCACACACTAGATAATTTTAAGGATAGTTCACCCAAAAATGAGAATTCTGTCATCATTTACTCACACCTCACCAAACAGTTGGTGGTTGCCATTGACTACCATAGTATTTTATTTCCTACTATGGAAGTCAATGGCAACCAGCAATCTTCAAAATATCTTCTTTTATGTTCAACATAAGAATGCAACTCATACAGGTTTGGAACGACATGAGGGTGAGTAAATGATGACAGAATTTTCATTTTTGGGTGAACTATCCCTTTAAGTCCGATTTGCATACCGAACGATCGGGGGTGTGGCCCGATTCGCGACTTTGTCCAAAATTACGATTATTTATCTGCTCCTGATCGAGACGGAGCGTCGCCGAACTCAGATCTTTTTCGAGTTTTCAATCGGTCTTTCTCTGATTTAAATGAGAGCGAGCAAGCGTCACCTACCGGATGTTGCATGATTCTATAACTGAAACCTGGTACCAACAAACATGCCATGAAAGCAGATAACATCACCCATATTCTTTTTTTATACTTTGTTTTTCACTGTGAAACAGAACGCGCGCCAGGAGAGCCAGCTGACAACGTTAATTGTCCTCTATTTGTCTTTCCTCTCTAGTCACGTTTGATCTCGCGAGTCTCCGTGAGATCAAGTGTCTCTCTGAAATCCTTCCTACAATCATCAAGTGTGTGGTCTCGTGGTCTGGTCGAATCGTCTAGTGTGTGCGTTCAGAGGATTATAGGGCTAAAAATCAGTTGAACTGTCTTCTTGTCTGTGGTCTCCCATGGTTTTAAAAATAGGTTTAGATTTAAATATCGTTTAGTGTGCAGCCAGCTTTAGCGCGAGGCCCGCTCTCTGTGAAGCGGGAGGCCGGGAGCAGCCGGCAGAGGATTCCGCTTGGTCTTAAAGCCTTCCTTTATGATTAATGACTTTTTTTTACGCCTTCCCAGTTTGCACAAATGTGTGTGGAAAAGTGTCCTGGAAAAAATATGCCTAGCTTGATTTTGGGCTTAAAAGGTAAATATATTTCTAACAAATAAGTGCATGTCTAAAGGTGTGGTCACATTAGCAAAACATCACTATGAATCAAGTTGTTTTTTTTTTTGTTTTTTTTTTTGATAAATCAGTTTAGTGAATAATTTATTTATATAACGACTCACTCATAAAGACAGTCACCTGTTGCCACTTACTGGTTTATCAATGTAAACTTGCAGAAATTTGGAACAAAACACTTTAAATAATGCATTAAGCCTACCATTTCACAAATGAAAGACTTGGGAGGTAACTAATTACTTATGTTTCTCATACTTTAGTGTTATAATGATTTCCTAATTTGAAATTATGATCAAAGATTGTGTATGTGAAGGTGTACAGGAAAGGTTACTATTGAAATATAAAATTTTAACTCAATTCAAATGACTGAATAAAGAGACTGAATAAATGAGAGAGGCAGTAAAATGATCCAAACATCCCATCTCTAAATTAAAGGGATAGTTCACCCAAAAATGAAGATTTGCTGTTAATTTAACTCACCCTTAGGCCACCCAAGATGTAGGTGACTTTTTCCTTCAGTAGAACAGTGAAGAAGATTTTTAGTTGAAGCAATAGTCCATAGTGATTCATAAAATTAAAGTCATTGGTTACCGTCACTTTGAGAGTCAAAAAAGCATATACAGGCAAAACAAAATGAATCCCTGTGGCTGCTGCTGATATATTGAGGTCTTATTTTGTGTTGCCTGATTTTAGTAGTCCAACTAAGTATTTAAATGTACAATTTTATGGTGTGTTTTTATTATTTAGTTTTTTTTATGTAAATGGTTTTTATTTATAGTGTTTTTTATTATTATTATTAGTCATTGATTTCTTTTGGTGCAAAAAAAAAAGTTTAAAAAGTCACAGGGCACCTTTATAACATCAAATGCAATTAGCAGTATTGCCACTTTGCAGTATATTTGGAAATGATAATTAATAGCACGCTGAAGAGAAACATTTTTAGGTGAAAAATCTGCTGTGGTGCTAAAATCACTAGAGTTGTTAAACCCACTGTAGTGGTTAAATCAGAGTCTTGTATTGTGTTCACAAAGTTGTATTGCTGAATGGCAATGCTCTCCTCACATGCCTCTTTTTGGATGCCTGCCGTGGCTCTGTCGGACAGATGTCTTCCCTAAGAACAATCCTGATCACCACTGAATATAATTGCTATCTTTGTAGGCAGTAGGAGACGCCAAGGACCAGATGAGTGAGAAGAATTAATTAATGGTAACCCATTTAGTGGGCAGCCAAGGGGAGGGGAAGCTCTGGGGCAAACAGAGATCCTGATTGGATGAGACTGCAGAGGAAGGTGAATGTGTGTGTGTGTTTGTGGTGGTGGGGGGCAATAATGTGGAGGCTGGGCTGTAAGGAGGGTGAAGGGCTAAGCTCAATAGCTTATTTCTGTGTGTGTGTGTGTGTGTGTGTGTGTGTACATTTCACAGCACCGAAAATGTATGTTTGTGGGTCGTGGGATTAGAAATGCTCCTATTGTTTTCAGCCAGAAATAAAGAACCCTACTGGAAGTGTGTGTATCGTGGATGAAATCTGTGCTTTAGTTGAATACATTACACACTGACCCATGCTGTGACTGGCAGTTCCTGGCCTTGTGCCATGATACAGGATTGGATGGAATCCATTGAGTTCTAGAACACTGCTGTTAAGAAGTTGTTAAGTACAGGATACTATAGGATAAGGTGTGCATTTGTTTACTATTTAAGGGATGGTGATGTTTCCACCACAGGATATCTTTCACGTTTGACTTTGTCCTACAGCTTATTGCCCAGAAGAACAGGGCAGTGACAGATGCTGACCCAGTGCATCTGATATATCTGAAAATATTTGTGTGGTCCGCTTGGGTATAGTTGAACACATTCAGTCATAACTAACTACAATGTTTTGAAGCTTGGCATTTCTACTATGACACATACATCTGGAAACATTTGGGGATCAAAAGCCTTGCTCACCATGTTTTGAGGAACAGTCATATTCTATACATCCCCCATACAGACAACTGGAAAGCTTCTTGTGTCCCAGTGGACATCTAATGTCAAATATGATAAAGGAAATATTTTCTTATAAATCTTATAAGAGACTTATCGCAGAGACCTCTGAGATAAGAGGGACAGGTCCGCTTAATTACTTGACTGTACAGCTCTATGATTTATGGGCTTTGCTATAATGCTGTCCATTTTTGCAAACTTTAATTATTTTGACTCATTTAAATATTTATATATTTATAATATTTTTGTTTTAACGGGATATATATGCATTATATTCATTATTGTTTAAACCGTTAAATTTATTTTAATAGATTTAAGTTGGCTTGAGAAAGCCAACTTACTGAAATGCTTCTTAAACTTCTTCTTCTTCTTCTTCTTCTTCTTTTTCTTCTGAGACTGAAATTATCAACTCTAACTCCTCCTACAGCTTTAACTCTACAGACTCCAAACTCAAGCCGACTGAAGCCCATTAGACTCAATCAGACATGCTATCTATGTACTATTTCTAACCCATTCAAACTCATTCAATCTTATCTATCTATCTATCTATCTATCTATCTATCTATCTATCTATCTATCTATCTATCTATCTATCAACTTGTCCAACCAACTTAGCAACCACCCTGAGTACCCTAGCAACACCTTAGCAACCACCCCAAGTACCCTAGCAACCACCCTGGGTACCCTAGAAACAGTGTAGCAACACCTTAGCAACCGCCCGGGTACCCTAGCAACCGCATAGCAACACCTTAGCAACCACCCCGGGTACCCTAGCAACTGCATAGCGACACCCTATCAACCACCCCAAGTACCTTAGCAAACGCATAGAAACACCTTAGCAACCGCCCTGAGTATCCTAGCAACCACATAGAAACACCCTAGCAACTGCATAGCAACGCCTTGGCAACTGCCCCAGGTACCCTAGCGATCACATAGCAACACCTTAGCAACCACACCGGGTACCCTAGCAACCGCATAGCAAGACCTTAGCAACCACCTTGGGTACCCTAACAACCACATAGCAACACCTTAGCAACCACCCCGGGTACCTTAGCAACCTCATAGCAACACCCTAGCAACTTCATAGCAACACCTTAGCAACCACCCCGGGTACCTTAGCAACCTCATAGCAACACCCTAGCAACTGCATAGCAACACCTTAGCAACCACCCTGAGTACCTTAGCAACCACATAGAAACACCTTGGCCACCACCCTGGGTAGCCTAACAACCACATATCAACACCCTAGCAACAGTATAGCAATGCCTTAGCAACTGCCCCGTGTACCCTAGCAACCACATAGCAACACCTTAGCAACCACCCCGAGTACCTTAGCAACTGCATGGAAACACCTAAGCAACCGTCCTAGGTACCTTAGCAACCACATAGCAACACCTTAGAAACTGCTCCGGGTACACTAGCAACCACAAAGCAACAACCTAACAACCATCCTGGGTACCATAGCAACCGCATAGCAAAACCCTAGCAACTATCCTGAGTAGCCTAGCAACCGCTCTAGTAAACACCCCAAGTACCCATGCAATCTCTGACAGACTGTATTGCCTTCAAACATTCAAACTTTAAGCTTTACAACTACTTTAAACTTCAAACAATTTCAGACTGAAAACAATCAAACTTAAAACTTTTTAAACTTCTTAAGCTTTTTTATCTTTTCAAACTTTTTCAAACGTTATGGTCCAGCTTTCTCAAGCCAACTTAAAGTTTGTCTTGACAAACTTTTTTATCTAGTTTAAAATGTCATTTCTCCTGTAATGACAAAGCTATCCTTTTGTCTTCAATGTTACATGATCCTTCAGAAATTATTCTTATATTCTGAATCGGTGCTTAAATTTTTTATTTTTTTTAAACACTTGCTTCTTAACAGTTTTGCTTATTAACATTTGAGGACACTTGATTCAGCCTTTATTTGGAACTGTTTTGTAATATTATACATGCCTTTATAGTCACTTTTGATCAGTTTATTCTTTCTGAATAGAAGTATTAGTTAAAAAAATAAATAAATAAACAATGTTACTGACCCTAACATTTTAATTAATATATACAGGTCCTTCTCAAAAAATTAGCATATTGTGAAAAAGTTCATTATTTTCCAAAATGTAATGATAAAAATTTAACTTTCATATATTTTAGATTCATTGCACACCAACTGAAATATTTCAGGTCTTTTATTGTTTTAATACTGATGATTTTGGCATACAGCTCATGAAAACCCCAAAATTCCTATCTCAAAAAAATTAGCATATCATGAAAAGGTTCTCTAAACGAGCTATTAACCTAATCATCTGAATCAACTAATTAACTCTAAACACCTGCAAAAGATTCCTGAGGCTTTTAAAAACTCCCCAGCCTGGTTCATTACTCAAAACCGCAATCATGGGTAAGACTGCCGACCTGACTGCTGTCCAGAAGGCCATCATGAGGTGACCGGACCCTGAGGAAGATTGTGGAGAAGGACCGATTCCAGACCTTGGGGGACCTGCGGAAGCAGTGGACTGAGTCTGGAGTAGAAACATCCAGAGCCACCGTGCACAGGGCGTGTGTTTTTGAACCAGAAACAGCGGCAGAGAAGCGCCTGACCTGGGCTACAGAGAAGCAGCACTGGACTGTTGCTCAGTGGTCCAAAGTACGTTTTTTCGGATGAAAGCAAATTTTGCATGTCATTCGGAAATCAAGGTGCCAGAGTCTGGAGGAAGACTGGGGAGAAGGAAATGCCAAAATGCCTGAAGTCCAGTGTCAAGTACCCACAGTCAGTGATGGTCTGGGGTGCCATGTCAGCTGCTGGTGTTGGCCCACTGTGTTTTATCAAGGGCAGGGTCAATGCAGCTAGCTATCAGGAGATTTTGGAGCACTTCATGCTTCCATCTGCTGAAAAGCTTTATGGAGATGAAGATTTCGTTTTTCAGCACGACCTGGCACCTGCTCACAGTGCCAAAACCACGGGTAAATGGTTTACTGACCATGGTATTACTGTGCTCAATTGGCCTGCCAACTCTCCTGACCTGAACCCCCATAGAGAATCTGTGGGATATTGTGAAGAGAAAGTTGAGAGACGCAAGACCCAACACTCTGGATGAGCTTAAGGCCGCTATCGAAGCATCCTGGGCCTCCATAACACCTCAGCAGTGCCACAGGCTGATTGCCTCCATGCCACGCCACATTGAAGCAGTCATTTCTGCAAAAGGATTCCCGACCAAGTATTGAGTGCATAACTGAACATAATTTTTTGAAGGTTGACTTTTTTTGTATTTAAAAACACTTTTCTTTTATTGGTCGGATGAAATATGCTAATTTTTTGAGATAGGAATTTTGGGTTTTCATGAGCTGTATGCCAAAATCATCAGTATTAAAACAATAAAAGACCTGAAATACTTCAGTTGGTGTGCAATGAATCTAAAATATATGAAAGTTTAATTTTTATCATTACATTATGGAAAATAATGAACTTTTTCACAATATGCTAATTTTTTGAGAAGGACCTGTATAAGAACAATATATTAATTATTATATTTAGAACATCATATTTTTAAATCCATTATATCCATGTATTTTGCTAAATTTGACCAAACCAAATTGTAGCTGTTCTGAACATTAGAACGCACTGAACACTGGGGCCAGTAGCCCATCAGTGCAGAACACAAGATCCAAATCCAACTCCTCCCGCCTGACATATACCTAAACCATAGACTGTATTACGTCCGTTACGTCACCCGTAGATTCCTGAAGAGCATTTTTGAAGCTCATAGTGGGCGGAGCAGGCCGTTGCCATCTTGTCAGCGCGTCACCAAGCGTCTCTCCCGGATAATTGCAAATGGGAAAAAAGGCGGGAGCTGGTTGATGAAGCCACGCCCACCTAGCTCGACGGCAGTGTCAGCAGCGGCAATCCACCTGTCACTCAAGTGGCCACGCCCTTAATTATGCAGAACTTTAAGGCTTAATATAATTTAAACGGATGAGTTATATAAAATTGTCACTCATGTGGGTTGTCATTTAGTTAAAAATTAGCTATATAGACCAACATCATTTTTTGAACCAGGCTGTAAACGTTTTTTTCTGCTGTAAATTTGGGCATTTTAACATGGGGAGTCTATGGGACTGACTCCCTTTTGCAGCCAGCCTCAAGCGGCCAGTCGATGAGTTGCAGTTTTATTCACTTTCTTGTTGGCTTCACTAAAGAGAGCGGGAGGTTGCCGCTCGACCTAAACCTACCAATCTCCACCTCCTAGATGTGGATCCAACCACGCCCCCTGGATCTTGTGATTTCTCCAGTGGGGCGCTAGGACCGTGCAGCGTAGCGCAGCAGAGCAGCAGCAGCAGCAGCGTTTCTTTGTTCGGCGTGCAACATCTCTCCACCTCTTCTCGCGCTCCGCAGTGAATCTCGCGTTCCTCATCATCACCGCTACACTGGTCTGGATGATTGCAGTGGCAGCAACATGGCTGTAAATCTCAGCAAGAACAGACTGGCCCTCTTAACAGCCTACCAGGACGTTATCAGCGAGACGTCGGCAACCGACTGGTAAGAAAAATAAAACCAGACTTAAACTAACTCCTTTATTATAGTATGATGTTACTGTGTTGCATAGAAAAGGATAAAACTTGCATTATATCTGTATGCGGATGGGTGCACAGAATGGGATGCATGCGTCTGGGATGAATGCTGAATCTCTTGTTCTGCTCTGTTTTTTTTTTCTGTTTTTTTTCTTCTTTTTTCTTCCCAAAGATAAATCGATTTATACGCCTTAAATCTCGGATGGTTTGGGGGTAATTGTGTTTTAATAGTGCATACTTGGATACATTTTTTAACCGTAAAATTACACATTTGTAATTTATTAGCATCTTTCTCTGGCGTATTTGCTTTACTCCTTTACTCCTAGCTACAGTAGGTTGCAGTTCATGCTTTGCCCTCCAGAGAGTTGTGCAAGGGATTCTGTACTGTTTGCTCAGTTCAAGGGAGTCTACACTATAACACTTGTGATTTGCCATTTGGAAGACCGTGTCCAGATGATCATGTCAAACCCAAATATTTGCAGCTTTCCGTATTAAATATCTATTGATTAAAGTATATCAGGGCTCTTGGAGCTCCTTTCAATTTGCATTGCAGGACAGGGATGGGCGAGGCAAGAGCTGTCTATCAGTCTGTCATCCTTTTATAATGCACTCTCATCTTTATCTTTTGTAATGGATGGAAATGGTACCTTTGTTATAAGAACTACTGACTCAAAGTGATTGAGCTCTTTGTATGGCGTATATGCTTTTTTGTATAGCCCTCGTGGCTGTATCTGTTCAGGATAGTGAGGTTAGGTATCTGATCCCTTTGTGTTGAAATGAAACTGGATCACTGGTAAAGCATTGTTGATTCAGCACCTCAGCCTAGAAGTTTGGTTTGGGTTATTTTCAAAAAATGTTTGCTTTTTTATAGATACTTAGTTCTATATATAGTACTTTATTAGACACAACATTTTTTTTTTTAATATCATATTCCATTTTTATTCCAGGATCTTATGTGTTCATTCATACCATTTTGAAAGTTTAATTAATGAAGAAGCCGTCTCACAGTTTGAACCACAATCCAATTTTGATATGATGGCATATGTATTGCAGTGTGTGAAACTTGGTATTGAAATGTATTGAAACTTGGCAATATTTAACCTGTTAAATTGTTTAATTTCTAAATATAAATGTTTATTGGTCATCTGCCGCCCTGCTTTCTAGATATCAGTCTTAACAATTATTTTTTTTAAATTGAATTGAATCCATATTGGTTGACTGCTGATGACAAGCATATGATCCAAAAGAATTCTTTAGTTAGCAAAAATACCAGATCTGAAGAATATCAACTGTTTGAGCTGAATGTCATTGTGCAAGAAAAAATAGGTACAATTTCAAGAAAAAATCTGGACATGAAATCAATCCCTTTTTCCAGAAGCATTCAGATTCTTTAGTTTTCACTGAGATGTTTGTTTTCTGCATCAACACTGTAATTTGCTTGATTATATGATTATTGCTTAGAATAAACGGATGTCCCAGATTTGCCCCTTTATGCATCCTTGACGTGAGGGCAACAAAGACTTTTAGCCTCTGTAAACAGCTGCCTTCCTCTATATTCACTCTTAAACTTTGGTCCAAACAATGCTCCTGTTCTACGTGCGTGAAACCACAAGACTATACCAGACACAAACACAACCCTCTCCTTTTTCCTGTAAGCAAAACTCACAATAGTCTTTATACCCACATAGTTGACCTTATCACCGAGTGCGGCTGTCCTTGTTTGAGTTAACTCACATTCCTCTTCCTGGTATTCATCCATGTGGCATTACAATGCAACCAATGCTGCACTGTTGAGCCTCTGTAGGGCTAATATGATGCGATTTCAATTTTTCCTTTCTTACTTTGGAGTGTTATAAGCTCTTGGTGCATAAAGAAGATCTGTAAAGTTGCAAAGACTAAAGTCTCAAATCCAAAGAGATATTCTTTATAAAAGTTAAGAGTCAACCACGCCCTCCTAAAATGGCTCATTTTAACACGCCCCCACATGTCTACATCATGATGTGGGAAGATTTGCATAATGCCTCCCAAATGTTCACGCAAAGAAGGCGTAACTTTTATTCTTGCTGTTGCCGCCGCCCTCATGTTGTGGAGACACTGTGTGTTTCGTTGAGAAAGCGAAACTACTTTGTTTGGCCTTTCAAAAGAGGACTAGAAATCAGTGGTTACGTTGTATTTACAACACTGTTCCAGAACTGTTCAACCCAAATATTGAGATGTGTGCAGTGCATTTTATGGAGGATGAGGTTTGTTTCCTATACCAGTAGCCAACAATGCGCCTGTGGCACAAAGGCTGTTTCAATAAAGTGAGGCAGTTCCAACTTTGCAAGGACAGTCTGGCGCTTCTGACTCACAGCCTGTAAGTATGTTTACATATTTAAAGACTTTTTCACATGCTTGAGGCATTCAGCCAATCACAAAGCACTAGATAGCTGGCCAATAAGCATACACCTCGCTTTTTCAGAACGATGAGCTTCAAAAACTTGAACTGCATGAACACATTTCATTACGCCAAATACACAAAATAATGTTCTTTTTAGCAACGTCATATGACCCCTTTAACACAAGGCAAACTCTGTTTAAAGGATGAGGTCAAGCCCACAGGGTCATCAACACTTTACTTACCATCTTCAGTGCCAACAGTACCTCAGGAAAGGTTTCAAAGCTGAAAACATAAAGCATGATCGGACATGGAAATCAAATTTTCTTGAGAGCATGTGTAATGTTGGAGGACTGGTTCCAGGATGTTCTTTATAGGCCGAGGGCTGTCATCCTTTTTAAAAAGGATTTTGATATGTGGACTGGGGTGCCGAAGGGTTTTGACAAGACAGGCTTTTGAAGCTGGACAAGGAAAGGTGACGCCAAGCTAGTCGGGATAGAGTTGAATATCAGAGCCCTCTCAAATATCAAACAAGAATTGTTGCAAAGAATGCTCAGGCTGCTGATCTGAAGAAAGTATATGGATATGTGATCCTCAGACCTGATGATAATTATCTTCAAGAATAATTATGTAGAATGTACAAGCTAGTGGAGTATCTTCTGGTCACCAGTCACTTTATGTTAGCTCTTTAAGTGCTTCTTGGGATTCTGGAAACCCGTTTCTCCCATGGTTTCTTCACTCCTGTTGGGTCATTGCCTTTTTCATATGTCCATGATTGCTGTTTTGACTTCTAAATTTCAATCAGTAGTTACTATGCAGCCTTGCATGGACCTGCATACACTGTCTCCTTTAACTTAAGTGCTATTGGAGATTTGTGGGGACCCAGTCGCACCACAGGGCATCACAGCACAGAATGTCTTGTGTAACACTGCAGTAGCAAAAGGCAGGAAGAACCCAATTCTTACAGATCTATCGAATGTTGTTTTATGCAAGTTACTCAGTTTAAGAAATTGCAAAGATCCATTATTGCTTTTAAAGCAAATTTAAGTAATGTAACTAGAACTCTTGCATATTGAAAGAGAGATTCCCTCCTGAAATTTAATGTGAGACATGGAAAACGTATTTTATTAAGCAGAGACTAATCTCTCTTGTTCCACAGAAGAAAGTAAATTATACAGGTTTAAAATGACATGAGGGAGAGGATGATGATAGAATTTAAATTTTTGGGTGAACTATCCCTTTAACATTTGCAAGCGTCATCCTCGCTACTCAGGAGCTTGGCTCCTTCTCAGAAGAACATTTTATTGCTTGTTCATTTAGCAGGAAATGTAATGTTGGCCGCTGTGAATTGATGGGAACTCACATCTGACTTTTGTTTGCAGACTATGGTGTCTCAGAAAGCTACAGTTTCTTATATTGAAAGCTCTTCTGAAACTGTGAGGTGACGACCATAGTTGTTTTCTTGAGAAAAAAGAGATTTATTTAAGCAAAATTCTCATCACCTTCTATATGAGTGATTCAAGAGATCTCATCTTGTGGATTTTCTTCCTTGTGTTTTGATCGTCCAAAAAGATGACTCCACAAATATGTTTTTTAGAAGCAATGTCTTCTTGTCACACTGGTGCGCTGCAGCTTGTGTCTTTTTCCAAATGCAACAGACAGCAATATTTACAATTTCCAAAAATATAGCCACTGCCTCTTCAGCTAGAAGAAATTTGCTCTTTCAGCTGAGCTCGAGCCTTTTTGGTTTTTGTTTGGGTCTTATGAGCACAAAGAAAGCACATAAGAGCTCCAGAGACAACTCTTCTGTTTGCATTAGGCTGCCAAGAAATGTCGGGGAAACCACAAAGATGACTGGAAATTTAGAGTTTTACCAGACTCTATAAAATGTTACAATTTCTCTAGAAGTGTGGTGTGAAGTCCAGACCTCAACATCACCTGGAGGGAGTTTATCTCTCTAGAGTCCCACAGTCTGATGCCTGCATTCCTTCTGCATCAGGTCACTATCTTAATCATCAAGTCATTTATCTTGCTGAACCAGTGCTGGGGAGGCTACATTACAGCTGTAGCTTGCCAAGATACAAGCTACTCAACATTTAAAGTACCATATTTACTGGAAAACAAGTTGCACACAGAGATGAGTAGATTACTTACAAAAATTGTAGTCCATTACTGATTACAAATTTCATTACAAAAATCGCAGTTGGTTACGTAATCCATTACGTTCCACATTTTAGATAATATAAACTGACTAGTTTAAGATTACTTTTGACCAAACTCATTGATTTAAATAGGATAATCTTGTATCATATTGATATAAAAATGCAAAGAGTAAGAAAATATATTCCATTCATTGTTATTAACAACATCTAGTGCATTAAACATTACATTACTTCAAGGTTTCCCAGTCTGTGTTTCATGAAGGAACTGTGGTATGAGATTAAAGGAAAGCTATTAATTAATAAAATCATAGAAGTGTAAAATTAAAATAAAATAAAAAATCATTTTACGCTGATAACCATTACAGTGCCCCTTGTGGCAGTGTTGACAATGCTGCACATATTTTTGTGTTGAGCACTGCAGTCATCTGGAATGTAATGATGCATGATGTAAGTTTTTATGTGTAGTATGTTTCACGCCTAATGCTGTAATGTCATGTATTTCCAACTACTCGTGTCTCTTTAATGGACAAGCAAATGGCCATTGGAAGGGGAGGATATATGAGTCATGTGGTTTCCTCTTAAAAAATGTTTGATTAGATTGAAAACTGATCTTTACCGTAGCCGTACTCTTCTTTAGAAAGGCTAGTAAGAGTAACAGTTCGGTTGTGATGCATACTGAAAGAAATGCAGCCTGACTGCAGTGTAATTGAAGAAAGTACATGCAGTGTTATCACTTTCCAGACATAGTGGTGTGCTGTGTGGGTAGATGATGATACTTTGGCTTCACTCTTCAAGGGCTGTCTGTGAAAGGCAGCTGATTCAGATCATGGCTGTCTCTTTTTCCTTCAACTCGCCTTGTGAGTGATATATCTTAATAACAAAGATGGCCCCTTGCCTGGATCTTGACCCTTGACATTCCAGAAGTCCGAACATGTCTACATCCCAATTGTGATAAGATCCAGTCCACAAAAGTTGTATGTGTGTCCAAATTTTATGAGCTGGTAAGGATCATTGAACATTCAAATTTTTACTATTTATTTATTTATTTTAGAACATGCTAATTACTTGGTCAAAAAATAAGCATTTATAAAAGTCAAAGCTATAACTAGGACTTCAACAACTAATCAATTTAATGATATTATGACAAATAATGTTATTATCAGTTAGTCAGGTCTGGCTCCTGTATTTTTAATGTTTATTTTTAAAAAAAAATGGTTTTGTACATATGAATACTACACATTTAATTTAGCATTTACTATATGAAAGTGAGCATTGTGTGATATGTGAAATGTTGCATTTTAACCAAAACTAGTTACAACTACAGCTTCCATGTACATGCAGACTGATATTTGCAGAAGATTTTGAGAAGGAATAAGAACTTTTTTGTGGGGGTTTGTTTTCATAACCTCAGCAAATGTGATTCCATATTTAAACTACTGGAAATGAAACCAGACTGAAAATTCGTTTTGCTCTGGCTGTGTTGGTTGTGTTTTGATTTTAGCTAATGGTGGTAAACTGTTGATTTACTAGTTTGAAGTGTTGACAAGTCATGTCAAAAGGTGGAGACACCACATGGAGGTGATAACAATGGACAAATCTTATGATCGTTTTGGCAAAATGAAAATCATTATAAAAACCATGTACACTTTTGATTGCACACTAGAATGTGGAACTAAAATAATGTCATATGATCAAGTGAAACTAGCACATTGTTTCTCAATGTTTTTAAACTTCTATACTGCAGAACATTAATGGCCAAAAAGTTCCATAAAAGGATTTTTCCCTAGACATAACTGCAAAGCAAAAAAGGCCTGGGTTGATGTGAGCGATTCTTCTCAGATGTTCATCCTTGTGATGAGGCTGAACATCTGGCAGTACCTTCTTTGGAAGTGCTCTTTCATTGGATTAACTGCATCATTGAGAAACCAGTAAACAGTGATTAGGATGATTATGCTGACACAGCACTTTTACATCTGGACAGAACGATAGACAGAACCATGAGATCATACTTGGATGATAACAACGCCACTAATGTGCTTTGGATGCATCAATAAACTCAATGCTTGAAATATATCTACTGGTGATAAATTTGCTACTGAAAAAGTTCAACCCAAAATGCTTGCAAGCTCCAAAATGCCTTCAGACCAGCAAGTTGATATTAACAAAGAAAGATTTATCCGAAATTTCATTAGACAAAAATGAGCTTTCAGAGAGTGGGATCCCACTGGGTTCTGACCTGATGGGACTTCCCATCAGGAAACTCTTCTGCTAAAATAAATTTCCCAGTTTCCCTCTGCTAACAGCTACTTACTTCCCCACGTCAAAAAGCTCTTTGTCTTTTGACATTGGTCTGTCCATTCATTTCAATTTTGTTAGTTGGTCTTATTTTAGACCAATGTGTGGTGGTCACTATTGCTGAATATTTGTGATGGTTCACTTCTCTGTTTAATCTGTAATTCTTCAACTAAAGCATTTGACAGAACATTGATCTTGGAAATAAGTAACTAATTGTTCAAACATTTCTCTGAGCCTTGTTAAAACAATCTCCTCAAGTAGTTTACTTCTCTAAGTAGGTCTAAGTGGATGTACAGATGCAATTTTTTGTATCTTACATTTTTCTGAAATGAGGCCATTCTCTTATTAAACATGTACAAGTTTAGGGAATTAACTTGCAAGATTTAAAACGCACTTTTATTCAGTGCTTCATTGGCCACACCTCTTAGAAGTAGACTAGTGAAATTGCATAAACATCCTCTCTATTCAATTGGACATGGGCACAGTTTGCTCAGATTATGTTTGTTTTTGGGTCACTTAAGTTTGTTCAACTGAAAAGTTAATTTTATTTTTGTCTATGGAAAAGTTCTCTCAGTGAGAGAATTGAAACACACAGCATTGATAGATTCATGCCTCATATCACTTTGTGCTCACTCTTAACACTTCGCAGTAAAATTATTTGAATTTAATTTTCAATGTATTTATTTATTTGTTAAGCAAAGTTGTAGTAAGTGAGATAATATACAGTCTATTTGTCATAATAAACCCATTAAGGACCCCCGTTTCTCATGTTTTGCGATAATGACTGGCTGACTGTACATTATCACTTGCTTCTTCTGTCTTGAAGGTGTTGATTACTGTTTGATCTCTACAAAATTACACTCTCTGCTCAAATTATAAAAATAAATCTTGTGCGTCATTGTTTTTCCATTAAAAAAAAAAGCATTTTAAGTACCAAAAATAATAACTGTCAAGCATCAGACAAGTTGTGGGAAATTGTCAAGAAAGCGAGCTACATTACTAAATTGGCTCCATAGGTTTACTTGTAGCATCTATAAGTGGACATCATTGCATTACTGAGATTGGATCTTTTTTTAGAGTTGTTCTTCATTCAAGGTCATTCATCTCGCTATAGGCTCTCAATGGGGAGTTACAATAACCATCTGCATCAGTTAAAGCTCGTCTTTTCTCTCTTAGAATGTCAAGTGTCTGTGAAATTTCTGGAAATTATCCGATTGAGTGAGAACTTTTGTGGACTGAATGTGAGATATGAAATGCATACTGAGTTCTATAGTACTTTGCAAAGCAGAATGGTCTAATAACACAACGTATGCTCCACAATGTTCCATGTAGAGCACCACCATGAATTTCTTTCTCTTTCAGAAATTGTACACTCAGATCTCATCTCACTCAGTATTCGATTTGAATGAAAAAAAAAATGAATACAGGGAATTTTTTTAGTTTTCTGCCCTGGATTCTATTTTAGAATATCTTATTTTAAGCAGAGAGCCGGTCGTAATGGCAACAGTTGAAATCTGGGCTGAAAAATGTTCTCTGATCCCTTATGAAAATGTATATTTATGACTCTGACAGGGACCAGGCTCATGTTAGTGGATGAGGCTCAGGGATTTATGGGAAATGATTTGCTTAGCGTGGGTGTCGGTTGAAAGCTCAGAACTATCTGAGACAGGGGAGGAGAGGTGGGCTTTGAATCCGAATGACATCATGAGGAGCCTTTTATCTTTGAAGACGGTTCCTACAGTGGAGCCCGTTCATAGAGCAAATGAGAGACAAATTTGGTAAAAGCCGTACTCACCCTGTCGGTTTAAACATACTCTGATATTTTTATGAAGATGATGTTTTTGCATATTTAGAGTTGTGAAGATATCTGCCAAACTCTTTAAATACTAATATTTTAATTTCTCATGCAGGTGGCCATTCTGTAATGTCATTATAGTGCATAGTATAGTTTTAAAATTTCACTGGATTTTTATCTTAATTGTGTTATGTATTCAGATTTTTGTTAGTTTCAGTTTAGTTGTAGTTCTTTGTTTTTTGTTCTCTTTGTTTCATTTTGTATCTTTAGAAAATGATGAGTTTTAGTGCTTTTTTTTTTTTTTAAGTAATTTTCATCCGTTAAAACACACAATGAAATTTGTCAATGAAAATATTTTCTCTGCTCTTTGTCTTTTATAGTCGTCTTTGAAATAGTTTTGTTAATTATAATAGTCTTGAATCAACATACCTATACATTCAGTTGGAGAAATTATTCATTAATAATTGTGTATTAGTTGGCTGTTTTTTTTACATTTAGTCATTTAGCAGACGCTTTTATCCAGTTACTTACAAATGAGGACAATGGAAGCAATTAAAATCAACAAAAGAGCAATGATATACAAGTGTTATAACAAGTCTCAGTTAGCTTAACGCAGTTTATGTGTGGTTCTAACCTGAAAAGCTACAAACACAAACACAATTCGTTCTGATGATGAATCCAGATTATTCTAAGCACATGCTTATGCTTATAATACACTCCCCAAACTATATACAGTAAAGGCACAACCTCATGAATATGAATCTTTAAGTAAAGCCAATTCTGGCATTCTTTAAACCAGGTCAACTATTGAAGCAAACTGAGCTGTGACACCATCTATAATCATTTATCTAACTCTGCAATAAATAAGACTTATTATAGAGTCACTTAGTTTTTTCAATTTCTAATAGCAGTCTAAAAATATATATTTTGGCACACTTTTTACATTTCCAATGCCACTGGGAGTCAGATTTTTGCCTTAGTGTTTCGTCCTAAATTTAGAAGTGCTAATTTATTGGTGAATCATTATTTCACATATGTTTGTTTTACGTAAAAAAAAAAAGAAAAAAGTTTTACAAACAAAACTGCATATGTACACGCAGTTAGTAAATGAGACACAATGTTATTTACACATGCACAGATTTCTAATTTAAAGTGTCAGATATGTTGATGTGAACAGCTCTGTGCACTGTATAGTTAGTTTTGTGCAGTTGCAAGTGGAGGCTTGCATCTCAGTGAGCTCCAAGTGCCCCTGTGAAGTCCATCTGGCTGTGTGCTTAGCCTCGCTCTCATCCACAATGACATTCGCTGTGATAAATTCTGAATCGTGCAACGAGAGGAGTTTGCTTACCAGTCACTTGATACAGGGGATTTAAGAAAGAGATCACAAACCTGCATAAACTAGCAGTTTTAGCTGGTTTAGCTCACCACAGAGGCCAGTGCTTTTAGATTTTTTTCAGTTATTCATCTGATAGTTGTTATAGACAAATACTGTAGGCTTAGCTACAATATGGCAGTAATTTTTTGGGATTTCAAAGTGAAATTCCCTCATTGATAATTTGTCTGCACACATTAACTGTAAATTTTCATATCATCCATGAAAGCCATGAAAACAACAAAACAGTGGGGAAAATAAAAAAAACTCAAAAGCCCAAACTGAAAATAAAGTTTCAGTAATTAATTTAATTGAATAACTGAACTCATATGTTCAGGTTGTCGTGTTCGCAGGTGATTAAACCAGTCATAGTATATTTCTTCTGCAACAAACATTCTCATATTGCTACTTTAGAATATTTGTTTCAGATTTTCTTTCTTTCCTTCTTTTTTTGACAATTTCAGCCAAATATTATCGGTTGCTGAGCCTTCATTTCGGTGCATCACTAGATATGTACACTGTAGTCTCACAGCCAAAACATATGTATTTGCACATTTTTAAATGGAGCGAATGTGAAAGCAATTTTACAACAATTGTTTTAATACCGATTTTCAGAGAACACTCTCATCTTCTGTTGGTTGGGCAAATAGTTTCGTCCTAAATATATAGTTAAAATTATAATCAAGAACTTTACATGTTACTCAACACATTAAATAAGTGTACTTAGCACGACAAAAGATTGTTAAAACAATTTAAAATATACTTTAAAGTAATACTTCATTTGACAATTTTACAAAGTGCACTTTTAAAGGTGTTCTTAAGTGTGTCAAAAACGAGTATACTCTTCAAGTATACTTAAGTGGCCTTTTATTTCATTTTTTTTAAATATTTTTTTGTAGATTTGAAGTACATTACAAGTGCATATCCAATACAATATGCAAACATCTTTTTTCATAAGTACACACATTAACAGTATTCAAAGACGTATATCTCAAGTCTCTATCCCTTGATGATTCAACTCACTAAATCGAGGTCTTGGACTTGCTCACCATGTTGAGAGGGCACAATTTGTCTAAAGGGCACATTTTGGCAGGCAGGCTGCGTATTCAAACAAACAGGCAGCCAGACAGGCTCCCAGCCTGGAGGGACAAGATAGCAACTATAACACTGGAATCAGTACATGAGTATATTTAGACCAATGGCAGTCATTTGGTCAGTTTTGGACACTATCTGTTGGCCCCGACAGGCTCTGTACCTGCCATTGAAAGAAGTCCAAATCCCTGAACACTCTAATCTGTATCAGTCTCAGAGAATTAGGGACACAGATTTACGCAAGTCCCCACATATGCAGGAATGACACAGTTAAAAAAAAAAAACACACGCAAAATGCATATGAGTAATTTTACCATTTAGGTCAGGTTCTTTGGAGCTTCCGGGGGAATTAGCCTAGTCCTTATTAAAACATTAGATGCTAGTGAGAACCCTTTTTATGTCATTTCACCCAAATTATTATAATGAAATGGGTTCAGATCAGGCAAGGTTTTTTTTTTTTTTTTTTTTTTTTTTTTAATTCCGGGATCGTTTAACCACATGGCTGTACCTCAAGTGATTTGTACTACTAGTTTTGGTCTGCTTGATGTTATATTTAAGCGGAATAGGAGATATTCTGTGACAGGGGATTATGGATTTGGGGACAGATTTATTTCCCTACACCCATAGTGCAGCAGGGCAGATGTTGAAGCGCATTCAGAAAGCCTCAACTGAAATTATTGATCCAGAAAGCTGCAACCTAATTGAGCCGATCAGAATTTAAATGTCACAGAAACATGAATATGCATAAATGAGTATTAAAATGCTCTTAGTAGTGCTTTAGGCACTTAAACTGAAATAAAATCATAAATCAATACTGAATTTGGATGTAGGATATTCCTACTTTTATCACTGACTATCAACCATAATCACTCTGTTGTCCAGTGCTTCATAAATTATGTATAAAGAACCAAAATGGAAATGCTAAAAATTTGAGATGTACATAACCAGAGAATATTAACTGTTTTACATTGCTGTGTTTTTAAATGGTTGCTTATTTATTATTATTATGTATTTATACCTCCCATGTTTTCCCTCATTTTTCAAATATATTATAATTTTCAGAGTTTAATGAAAAATAATATTTAATACTTTTTTAAAATTAAATTTTCAGCAATAACTTTCAACATTTATTTTTATATCTTTTTTGCATATAATACAATATCCATAACAATTCTGGGTAACACATAGAATCTTAATCAAAGTCAAATCGTTTATTTGACTAGTATGTTGGCAGTTGTAAGGAATATGTAGATTGCCAATATAGCACTGAAAATACTTTACAAAATGAACATGTGTAAGTGTTGTAAGGTTGTAGTCTCTTTATTTAAAAAAAGAAATCTTTTGTACCATTATAAATGCCTTTACGTTCGCTATTGATCAATTTAACGGATCTGTGCTGAATAAAAATATTAAAGAGATATTTCACCCACAAATGAACATTCTGTCATTAATTACTCACCCTCATGTCGTTCCAAACCTGTAAGACCTTCGTTCATCTTCAGAACACAAATTAAGATAATTTTGATGAATTCTAAGAGCTCCCTTACCCTCCCATAGACAACGAGAATACTTTTTGTGTGCAAAGAAAACAAAAATAACTTTTTTCAGCAATTCATCTCCTCCGCGTAACTCTATAGCACAATTTTGGAGAGTATCACATACGTAAACAACGTATGCAACGTATGTACATGGATACATTGTTTACCTTCAGATCAAAACATAAACAATGTATCTGCATACAATGCTGCTGACACAGAACAGCATACATTATTTATGTATGTGATACTCTCAAAAATGGAGCTATAAGGTGACGCAGAGGAGACGAATTGTTGAATTGTTGAACCACTGATGTTACATGGATTATTTTAATGATGTCCTTGCTAAGTTTCTGAGGCTTGATCATGTTATTATCCTTGCTGTATATGGAAGGGTCAGAGAGCTCTCGGAATTAATCAAATTCATCTTAATTTGTGTTCCGAAGATGAAAGAAGGTCTTACAGGTTTGGAATGACATGAGGGTGAGTAATTAATGACAGAATTTTCATTTTTGAGTGAACTATCCCTTTAAAGTGCCCCTATTATGGATTTTTAAAAATGACCTTTCATGTAGTGCGTTACACAGCTAAGTGAATGAAAACATCCTGCAAAGTTTTAAATCTGAAAGTGCACCGTGTATAAAGTTATCGTCTCTCAAAAGAAAGGGTCGAATCTAAATCATTGAAATGACTCCTTTTTAAAAGAATCCCAACCCGTTTATCATATTGGATTAGCATATTGCGTTTAGAATTTTTGGTCTTTTATATTTGGTGTGAATTTTTTGTTCTTTTTGGTTTTTTGTGAATAGGTGCCACTTTTTGAGTGGTAAAAATAGCGGTTTCCCTGGTTACGCTGTACACAAAGCAGCACTGTGCTCACAAACACTGATTTATCAGGCATTACAGGCATGATAAAAAGAAAATGAGACCAATCAGACCAAGCACCATAGATTAGCGTCACGCAAAGAAGGGGTTTGGAAAAATGAATCATTGAGCGAATCGTTTAGGAGTCTTTGAGCAAATAAGGTAAAACTAAATGCATATTATAAGACAATGAAAGTGTTTTTTGACCTTTGACTCCCAAAACCAAAATATGAACCTTTTATTACCCATAATAGAGACACTTGAACTTCAACAAAAACTGACCCAATCATTTGAATGACAGTTTAAACCTATAACAAAAAGCCTTTATGGACACAAGTTGCTGGAAGCTATAGTTTTAGTGTCATTATAATAGTACAATGATACCAAGAGTATTATTCGGTTATTTACAGCAAAGTGAGAAAACAAAGCAGCAGTTGGTAGGTACATGCTGCATCAGTATGCAGTTTAATTGAAATAATGTAAACACAATTGCTTCTTTAGCAGAGGCATTGGCTTAGATGCAATAGTGCCTCTGCAGCTGGAGATTGATTGTCTTTGTGTTTCTATTCCCTAAAAATGGATGATAGGGAAATTAAGATTAGAGAGATTAGGAAGCTAAAATAAAGATTTAGGAGGGGAAAGGGAAGCTGACAGAGTATGATCTGCGGATATAAGAACGATTGTGGATGTTAGCTCAAGCTGAGTTTTGCTGAGGTAAGCACACTGCCTTAAATGGATGAGGCAGAGGGGGCATGGGTGGGGAGTATTGATGTGTACAGGCTTATGCCAGGTCGTAGAGTTACCGCTCTGATCCGTTCTTTCTGGCCGGATATAAAAACAACAGCTGTACCCAGACAGTATATCCAAATCTGCCCTGCCTGATTCATCACTGTTTGTTCTGTCTCTTGTACCAGGTACACCTTAAAGCCCAGCAGATAACCCATCCAGTGTCCAATCATGAATGGCTGATTATTTTGCACTGACTTTTGGTGGCAGTACTAAAGGGCTTTAGAAGGGAGTCAAAACTGCACCGGGCCACGTCATTCCTGGCAAGGGATCTCTTTTCTGCTCTGGTGGGGGCAAACGGATTGCCGCAGTGGAATTTTAATACCCTGCAGGCATCAATCAGTCGGAATGGAGCTTGGTACATTCCACCTGTGTTTGCTGTTTCCTGTCTCCCTTCTTGGTCATGAATTTGGTGTTTGGTAAAGAATGCTATTTGGACTTTTTTTTATAGTTACCAAGAACATATCAGATGCTGACCACAGCCATAAATATAAACAATGTGGTCTTTTTTTCCAAGGTTGCAGCCAAAGTAAAATTATTTGTGGTTGCATATAACAAGAGTTTCACTTTTGCAGACCATTGCATTTTGAGTTTCAGAACGTCCTTATGATGCACCATCCTCATTGAAATCAAATGGATTCTCTGACACAGCATAAGGGGCATTGACAAATAAAAGTAAAGAAAAGGAAAAAAAATTCAAAAATGTAGTATGTGTGAAAAACAAAATTAAAAATAAAAACATATTTTCTTCAAGTTTACACAATGAATGCATAATCTCCCCCAAAAGTTTAAATTTAAATAAAAAATAAAAGGCTTTTTTTTTCATTTTTTTTAACAAATACCATTACTTGTTAATTCATAAATATTATTAATGTTTAAGGGGAGTTGAACAGCATGCCATTTAATAATCTAACCTTTTCTTGCCATAAAGAGGTCAAAGATTTTTTTTAATGTTAGTTGCACCACATCACATTGTAAAAAAATATAAATTAAAAAAAGTGTAAATGTGTAAATTAATTCTTTATTTGTATTTGTAATTAAATGAATAACTCTTTTAATTTGATCTAATTTGACAGGCATAAACAATTATGTAACTACCTCAGTCTGGAATAGTTAATAATATAATAGTTAATAGATTAATAATAATTATAGATTAATAGTTAATGAGCGGGGTTTTTTTTGATGACGGCCCTTTAAATTTATTCCTCTAGCCTGCAGAGCTATTAACAAGCATGTCAGAAACTGAGCCAGTGTAAGATCTGCACAAAATAGATACTAGGTAGTTTTTGTCTGTCTTTAATGGGATAACAGAATGAGACAGGTTTTTCTAAAATGAGAGTGTTAACCTTCCTTTCGGTGACACATTGAGCCAGCATGAGGTTATATAAGCCAGGACTTCCTCGTTCCTTTTCATAAGGCTCAATAGATATGTTACTGATTCTTTTGTTCACATTTTTCCATCTCCATGAAAGCCAGCAGTGTTTTTAGGAATTGTTTGAACAAGAAAAGTTCTGCCAGTGTTGAAGGTTTAAGTTGTCCAGGAATAATTACGTTGTAGTGGATTTATAGCGTTACAGTGGATGTTTAGGATTTGTGATTTGTGATTGTTGAGGAGTCTAGATAACTGTCCTTGCTAAATTTAGCTGTGAGGCGACTGGGACAGTAATTGAAAACGGAAGAGGGATGCTGCATTTTTTTCTCAATTTGGATTCAATCTCTGATCACCTTTCTAGATAAAAGTATACCTAATGATAAAAACAACCAAGGATTGACCTGGACATGCACAGTTCTTCTCAACTGCTTTTCATCCAGGTTTTATGCACCTTCTTAAATATTACAGCTTGACAAGCAAACTCATATTTAATATTGTCTTGTTGTAGTGTTCCTGTGGCTCAGTGGTAGAGCATTGCGTTAGCAGCGCAAAAGGTTTTGGGTTCGATTCCTAGGGAACACATGTTAGGTAAAAATGTTAGCCTGAATGCACTGTAAGTCGCTTTGGATAAAAGCATCTGCTAAATGCATAAATGTAAATTATCTTGCTTTATGTTTTTTGATGTTTTTGTTCATGACACTTTGTCTACTTAAAGTCAAAATCGCACAGCAAACCAACAAAGAACCAAAGCAAATTGCTGTTTGACGTACTCTAACCCATGTGTCCATGTGTGGATCCTAAAACAAATCCCTCTTGTGATGAGAAACCTCATGAATAATCCAGTAAGGATGTTTCATTTAACCCAGCTTTTAGACCTACAGGGCCTGAGATTAGTAGTCAAGTCCATCCAGATCCATTTTCCCTTAGGAACGGTCTGGAAGCTTCTGTGGGTGTTTTGCGTGGATAACAGGATTTGCCCCTGATGATGGAGGCAGTTTCACAAGAATGGCATCAGCGCTGGCCTGTGATCACAGCACAGAGTTGGACAGAATGGAGTGTGAATCTCTCCAACTCCTACTGACGGCACTGGTGACATATTTCTGAGATTTCAGTGCCCCAGAAACACATGAACATCATAGTAGTGCATGGTTAAAATCAGAACTGAGGTATGTGCTCAACAGGGGCTTTTATTGGGGTATTTAATAGTGATGCACTAAAATGCATTTTTGATTGAGACTGAAACCGAAAGGTCTAGACTTAAACAGAAAATGCCCTCTTCCCTTCTTTGTAATAAACTCCAATTCTATATATGCTGTACTTCCAGTGTATTTCAGATCTTATATTTTATATTAGGTGGCCTTAGCTACAATGTACTTAGAATTTAAATTAATAATTTGATACAATGCATTCATTGTGTACATACATGTTTTAACACTGTAATTATAGTTATAAAAAATACCTGAATGTAAAGTACTCTTGTTTTGATGTTGACTAACATATCAAAGCACATGTAAAGTACTTGTAAAAAATCATCATTACATCATTACAAAATTTCAAAATAAACAAATCCGCTTGATCTGAAGCTCTGAGGAATTTTGAAATGAATGTTAGGGCAGTGCATGTAAGGAGAGGGTTTTCCAAAAAGCCCTGATGAATAGTCTTGGTTGGCAGGCATACAAAGAGTTTTCCCACCTGTTTCTCTCTCTCTCTGTCATTCACCATCTCTACCCATCTCTCTTTCTGTTTCCATTCACACATACGGCACATTTATTTTCATTTTCACTCTCTTTCTGTGCTTTCCCAGGTTCAGCACTTGCTCACAGCTATGCTTTTCTGAAATATACATGTTCCTGTCAGTCTGGACAGAAGTAAAGTCCGGAAAAAATGTCACTCATGCACTACCCCCACTAAGAATCAACTCAAAGGCATTGTCATAGCTCATTTGAGTTTTATTTGTATCAGGCTGTCTAATATCCTTGCATAATTTAACCTAACCTCAGTGTATCTCAATGTCATGTTTGTTTTTCTAGTGGTTCACGGTCAGACAGTTTTCGAAGGGTAATGCAAGCACATGACACAGCAAGGCAACAGACCTTAGTCAGTGTAGTAGCTGTATGTAATGTGAGCTGAATAAAAATTAGGCAATGAGGGACAAAAGAACAGTTTGATCAAAAAGTCTTAATGTCTTAAAGAAATAGTTCGACTAAAAAGCATGTTCTGTCTTCATTTACTGTATTAAATGCGCATTTGTTGTGTACTTTAAATCTTACAAGTATACTTGCAGATAATATAATATTAATGAAATAAAAGACGACTTAATTTACTTAAAAAGAGTATACTTTGTTTCTTAAAACTTTTGCTGTAAGTACAACTTTAAAAAGTGTCCTTCGTAATAATATTAAAATTTGCTAGTTTGTAAATTGTATTTGAAAGTACATTTTATATGTTTTATATGTTTATATGTTTAATCTTTTGTCATGCTTTAAAAAGAAAACTTTTGATGTGTTGACTAACATACTATACAAATCTTGACTATAATTTTATGGAACAAATGTAACTGCTGAATAATGGTAACGTGTTATTCAATATTACATTTAAAATGAATTTATGTTACATATTAAATTGCAATCATTACAAAGGTGTAATTACAAATATAGTTAAATAAATATGACATATACGTTTCAGACCATAAAGTGTATTTTAGTTTTATAAAAAAAAATAAAAAATACATATAAAAATGTAATACTTGAGTGGGTCAATAAAAAGAAAAAAAGAAAAATCACTCCAAAGTTCAGCTAATTGCATTTATTAAAATGTGACATACTTTCTTCTGTGGAACACAAATGTATCAGTGTTTATTGGCTCAGTTTATTTTCATTGTGTGGACATTGTCTTTGTTTATGTTCAATAGAATAATGAAATAAATACAGCTTTGAATGACATAATGGTGAGTAAATGATGGCAGAATTGTCATTTTTAGAGTGAGCTCTAAAGAAAAAAAAGCCCTTACTTGGCAAAAATCTCAGTTACCAGTGATTTAGCATTTAGCTTTTCTTGACTTTATACCTGATAATACAGTTATCCAGTCTTGGCAAAATGCTCCCTTAATCTATTTCAAAGCTCACAATGCGTCCAGAATTAGCGAGAGGTCCTTGGGAAGCACACAGTGCCAATTTTTGGGACAAAACTTCCACTGCTAAGCTTATAGTGTGCTGGTGACCAAGAAACAAATCTGTGTCAAGCCCTAGTAGAAGCAGTCTGCTGACTCATATATTAGCATCTTCTCCCTGAGGAAGGACCATCCTCAGCTCTTCACTAAAAGTGATCCCTTATATATTCAGAGGAAAGACTGTTTTCACCAATGTCATCCATATGCATTGCATCCTGTTTTTCCTAATAGCTGGTTAGTACACATGGGCTGCAACCACAAGCCAAGTCATCTGTGGCTTCAACATGTTGTTTTCTCCTTCTGACAGATGGCTAGTCAGTATTCAGTGTGAAATGGTGGTACAAATTGTGTTTGTTTGTCATTTGGGCTATGCAGTTTCAATTGCTGACGCTGGTGAAATCCACAGAGGGCCACTAGCACAAGCTCTTGTCAGTGACTAGTACTCAATGCAGTCTCTACATGGATCTTCCTCCATTTTGAGACTCTGCTTTGTTTCTTTTGCTTTAAGACTGTACACACTGTCTTAAAGATATTTGTAAAGATTTCTTGCACCAAAACACCAAATAATTTGGTTTTAAATTGCCATTTTCTATTTTGGCACTGAACCTACGACTTCTTAAAGGTAAAGTAGCTATTTTTTGATTGGTTAATGGTTAACCTTTGAATAGTTCACACTTGTCATTTATCATTTATTACTTGTCATTTAGTGTTCTTAAAAGACTCAGGATTGGTCTTGGCTATTTCCTGTACCAAATTTGTTGTTAGAATGATACCTTGTTCTGTCACCCACAATCTTGTTTGTAGTGATGAATCATGTTTTTTGTGATCCTGTCTGAAGTATGATCATAATATCTTGATCACAAAGAGGTAGAGATGATTCAATCTCTAATTGTAAGAAATAACAGACTTCCAGCACTCGAAAATAGCTGGTACTTCTGGTACTATTTGTGTTTTAATTTGCTCAATCATTCATTTTGCAGTTTGTTTTTACGAGGTCTTAAATGTGTGGGCTTTACAACACCAAAGCAACACGGCTGTAGTAGCCAGCCAATTTAATAGTTTTATGATGTGTGACTTAATCAAACCTCCTGTGGGTATTGTTCCTTTTTTCACTGAGGTGATTGTAAAACGTCAATGTAGTTCGTGGACCGATGTGCTCTGTGCTGGATTTATGTAGTTTCAGTGGAGCTGTTGGGTTGACTGAAGCATCAGGCTATTTCTGATCATCCTTTGTTGTTTCTTTTCTCTTAGTCGCAGCTGCATCTGCCAGTTCCACCTCATTGTTTCCCAGTGACGTTTCTTTTGTGTGTTTCATTGATGAAGTGGAAGTGACCCCTGCTGCTGTGCTTGATCATCCCACTCACTAGTGGACATCTGGACAGTCACAGCCGCACTGTCCACACAGATGGTCCTTTCAGAGTGTCTATTGAAAAAGATCGCAGGCCAGCGAATGCAATGACATTTGAGAGGCTGATGAAAGCTCAAATCTCGCCATTGATCCTGTAAAAGATTTTCAGTACCAGTAATTTAGTCTTATTTTCCAGTTGAAATATTCTTAAAGAATTCTTAAAACACTCTGATTTTAGAGTTTTTTTTTTTTTTTATTTTTTTATAAAACCCCACTAAATTTTGTTAGATGTACACTTTGGCAATGGAAAAATAAAATGAATTTAAACCAGGTACCATAGGATTGTTTTATTGAATACAATAATTTACATTTTAAAATCTTTTTTTATTTAATTATTATTTTTTTTTTTGGCACCACAATAAATGTTAATGTACTCACTATTTGAAAAGAAAAAGGGTCTATTGATGAATTAATTGGTTAGGATTAGCAGATGTAATTGATTATTTCTGCTTATATCATTAGTGTAGCCTCCAAAATGCCTTGCCTCATATACTGAGTATGACTGCAAATACCTACTAAAATAGGTTTATATTGGAATCCACTGCACCTCATGATTGGCTCTTTAAACCTCATCCTGGTGTTGTTGTCTCTTTACCTTTTTAGACAACATTAATCAGAGTGCAGCCTTGGTTTGTTTTACAGGTTTTTTCTGTTTTGGTGTGGAAAATGGTTTATCAGGTCTTGGAGCTTAAGATACTGTAGGCATGTGTGGATGGGTTGATATGTGTGGATTAGATTGTGCAGTTATTGTACGGTGCAGTTAAATATTCTTGGTGGTGAAAGGCCCAATGGGTCTGGTTAGTGCAAAAGGCCTGTATGATACTGTAACCTGCTTTGTTTGATTAGTGTTTTGCTGCTAATAACAGAGTTTTATGTGCCATCGAGCTGAATGATTAAGGCGTTTTGTCAGCAGTATAGATGAATGTTTTTATCAGAAGAGTAAAGGAAAGCTGCAGACTGCAGTTGACTGATGATGACTTTCGTTTATCATGGGATCTGTCAGAGAAGCCATTGTTCAAAGAGCATTCATAATTTCCTTTACAAATATGCCTTCAGACAATGCAATATGGGTGATTCACAAAAATGGACAGTGATGCTGGCTTACGATTGTTTGTGTCCACACACTTTCAAAATAGCTATTCAGCATTCAGACCCCTAAATAGCTGGTGGGAATCCACATTTTTTTATTTGTTACAATTATTTTAATTATTAGTATTTTTGAATATTCACTTTAGATGAGTTTTAGATGGTGGCAAATGTAATCTAAATGTAAAATAGGGGAAATAAGCATGCACAATAAAATATCAAATATTGCCCTATATATTTAATTTCCTTAATGTTTATTTTCCTAATAATTTGCAAACACAAAATGAGGAGGGTTTTTTGGTTTTTTTTTTTTAAGACCTTAAATCTTAAACAGATATGCAAGGGTGTGGATCTCTTTCATGTCATCTATACACCCACTAAAATTACCAGACCAAACAACTCAAAACAATGTCCACTTTAGATTAATTAACAGTGGCGGTTACTGAAAGAATGGCTGTACATATTTATCATTCAGTGAATTGTTTTGGAAAGCAGCTGAGACTGAGATGACAAATGTCTGTCAAGCAGTAGAGTCCTGCAGATGGTGTGGTTTGGAAAAAATTTTTTCAGTGGAACTCAAGCAGCAATAAGCAAACACTGTAATTATGTTTTTGTAAGGGGCAGTGCTTTAGTTTGGCCATTCTGATTAAAAGAAAAGTGTGCAAAATGATGAAATGATTAAAGTCTGGTGTGGAGGCAATAATCGTTTACTTTTCTAAATAGTCAAGAGCATGTGCAATACAACTGTGACTTTATTCTTTAGAAAAAAGTCCTGTTTGCAAAGGTTTTTTTTTTTTTTTTTTCTAACCTTTCATGCTTAAATGTCAACCAGCCATTATATAGTCTGGCCACAGGTTCCAGTGGCTGTTTGCACTTGATACATTTCAGTTTTACTCTCTTTGCATCGGCTGAGCGTCTGCACAATAAATGGACACATTGGCATTTGGAATCCAGCACAGAAGTTCAGTGGTCATGCTTTCACATGCACTTCTTGGCTAAATGTCACTCTGCAAGAGCTTGTCTTGGAGTTCTCGCTTCCCATATGGAGCCGAGCTTGTTCTGGAGGCTTTCACGCCTTCTTCCTGGAGCTTTTTACAGTCACCTCCAAGAGGAGAAGAACACAACGTTTCTGTGAGCTGCCACCTCCCTCCTGATGCATTAACTGGTCTGGTAAAGAAGACAAGAGGACAACTTCAGTTCTTCAGAACCATATACTAAAGATATTATAAACCTGTTGCTGTTTTGGTTTTCTTTTTTTAAAGGGATAGTTCATTTAAAAATGATCATTATGTCATTAATTACTTCACATCTTCATAACCTTTATAACCAAGTTTCGACAAGGAGAATAGAATTGGACCCAGAATAGAGCCCTGGGGTACCCCACAAGTTATGAGAACTGAGCTTGATGAAAATTCACCAATTTCCACAGAAAAACTCCTATTTGTGAGATCTGATGCAAACCAATCTAATGCAGTATTACAAATGCCAACCTCAATATTTAATCTTTTTAACAGGATGCAGTGATCTACTTTATCAAACGCAGCGCTCAGATCCAATAATAGAAGAATAGTACTAAAAACACTTAAAGTTAAAAACATAAATAAATTATCACTGTTAAATTCATAAATATCCATTTTTCATATTGTACATTGTAATTTTGTGTTACCTAAATTCACTGATTTTAATTGTTAGTTTTATATTTTTTATTTAGACAAAATGGTATAACATTTTGGTAACTCTTTACAAATAACTCTCATATGTTGACATCAGTTAATGCTTTAATGTGAACTAACAATGAACAATATATTTTATATAAGCTGTTTATCAATTATCACTCATGTGCTTTGATTGTTTTTAATAGATGGCAAGGAACAACAGATACAACACACAACTCTAAACACTGACAGCTGAACACCAGTCTTGGAACTTTTAGAAACCATTGTGAGGGTGTATTTGTGTATAGACAGCTGAGGTTTGTTATCTGCATGACAGTTGGTCTTGGCAACACTGATGCGAACAGGTTCGCTGCCCTCCTACTGAAGGGTCTAATTGCATGTGGATAAGAGCAGGTGGCACAGTTCTGCACTTCAATAAGGAAAATGTCAGAGAAGCTTGACTTCACCCAGTAAATGACAACATGGACGACAACTGGAACCTGTACTGTGGGTGTAAAGCCTCCGTTGTCCAGGTGTGAAGAATCTGTCGTGCATATAATAGTGGCCTCCATCATCTGCCACCTCCTTCAGGCAGATGTAGAACTATATTTGGCATCCTGCTGGAGTGCTGCTGAATTATACTGCTTTTTTATGCCGTCAAGCTAAGTGGGCCCTGCTGAGCATGTTCAAGTTATCGGCCCAAAATTAACATCAGTATTTAGCTCAGTTACTCTTAAAGGGATAATCCACACAAAACTGAAAATTCTCTCATCGTTTACTCACTCTCATGCCATCCCTTATGTATATGACTTGCTTTTTAGAAAAGTAACCCAAATAAAGCATGTGGTTAGCTCTCTCAAAGTTGACACTCCAAAACTACACACACACACAAAAAAAAAACACAACAGTAAATTTGAATCAATGTCATTTATTCGTAAACTGGGGTCAAATAAATTAGTACTGTATCAACGTTGTGTGTTTTTTTTAAGTGTCAACTTTGAAGGGCCTTGCATTATATGGACTCACAGAGATGGATTATTTCTCTAAAAATCTCTCTCTGTAAAAAGACATATACATCTGGGATGGCATGAGGTATAGAAATTAATGAGGAATGTCTCATTTTTGGGTGGAGTACCCCTTTAGAAGCTGGACTTTTGTGAACAATCCCTATAAGCCCACATCACAGCTGTAACAGTAATGACATAAAAGAACCCTTTCAGAATGATTTTTTTTTTTATCTGATGAATGATCAGAATCCAATCAGAATCAACTGACTTTAAAAGAGCTTGAACATTTAAAGTGGCAGACATGTAACTGTAGCACATGCTTATGATAAACAGAATGATATGCGCATTGATGTGGATGCTGTCATTATAGTTTATAAATTATCTTTATAGTTATCATTCTTACTGTGAACTGGTTTTAAATCTCTCTTTTAGATATCAATTTTCTATTGAAAGCCATAGCCGAGAGAGACCGGCATACCATTGCCTGAAGGAAAAGCAAATGGTTAACATGACTGGCTTGATTGTTTTGCGCTTGTACGGTACTGACCTTGCAAGACAGCTCTCGTATTCTTCTGCTTGTGATAAATAACACTTGTATTATTCAGACCAAGCACTTCAGCTCAAGGAGCTAACTGTCTCCCCAAAGACCAGCTGGGCTTTTTAATGGCTGTCTGAAAAGGTTTGAGTGTCCTAATCAGAAATAACCATTAGCAAGAATCCTCCTTGTCTCTTGTGACTCAAGTGAAAAAAATAAAATAAAATAATGAATACTAATCTGCTGTTAGCATTAGTATCGAAGCACATCATCACCAGGCATAAAATGGGTGACATGGAATGTGACTATGACCTCTGCAACCACAAAACCGAACCGCCTGCTTGTGCAGTGACATCATGACCACATGACTGAGACCAGGGCGGCTAAATTGGACCAAATGTGGTATGCAACATGAAATAAGAGAATTTCACTTGGGAATTATTAAAGTTAACTTTCCAAGGCACTTTCCTGCTTATTAGGGCCAACTAACTGCCCCTTATAGTGTTGTCAAAAGACCCAGTACTTCGGTACCAAGTCGGTTTCTAAAAAATTGAAAATGTTACGGTACCAGTTTTTTAAGTACCGGTGGTACGGAGTACCCGGTCAAGAATTAAGTTTCTTTATTAATTATTTAATGCTCTTATAACTTTTATTAGGGTAAAAAAAACTGGATGACAAGATGGTATTTGCTATTTTTACACACCAGAGGCTTTTTAATGAATTGTGAATCTAAAATATGCATGTTAGAGAATGTCCAAATTAACATTGTTTGTTTCATATCAGTCAGAAAAGCAGTTCTGGGCTTTTTTTTTTTTAAGCTAACTTAGTTGTTATTCTTGGCTTTGAAATTCAAAATCCCTTTAAAATGAAATATGTACACAGTTTGGATTAAATGAAAGTATAGTCAAATTTTTTAATTACACTGTAAAAAAATCTGTAAAATTTACGGTAAAAAAATGGCAGCAGTGGTTGTCGTTATTCTACTGTAAAAATACAGTAACAACGTTTTAGGTTTTACGATTTTAATTTAAATTTACAGTTAAATACCGTAATTTCATTAACAGATATAATGTTAATTAACTATTGTCTACTACTGAAGCACATAAAGTATATGTAAAGTAATAAATGTAGTGTGTTAATATTGCATATCAAGTAAATACATTTTAAATGTACTGAATTTCAACTTCAGCATTAAAAATTTGTAATCATAAAAGTATTTAAACATTTGACATACAAGTTTAAATAGAAATGACCATACCATAATTGCTTGTTAGTACATTCGGCATTACATTTCAGCCATTTCAAAGACAATATTGCAGTAATTCATCTAAAGATCCTGCTTACTTCCAAGTACCTATAAATTCAAGTTTTGGTATTTATTATAAAATTATAGTACACATTTGTATCTAATTGCAAATGAGTGTCAGAAAACATTACATCTAGTTTGCACTTAATTATTTTCTTTAAAGTATAGTGTTTATGTAATAAGTAAACGTATGCCAAAATGATGTTCTTTTTCACAAGCGGTGGCAGAACAGCCATACTGTTAAGCCTAAAAATGCAGTTGGGTATGCGCCCTAGATATTAAAACTCGTAAAATAATCAAGCTCTTACATCACTGCAGCAAAGACATAGTGTCACTTCATGTAATGGGATAAAATGGACTACGTGTTCCTGGAAACAGGACATTGCATTTTGCAGCCTTGTGTGAAAGGACAAGTTTCATTGTCTTGAAACCTCATTATCCGAAGGGATATGGATGATAATTTCATGTGAAACCTTGCCCAGCCATTGTAGAGTGAAGCTGGCTTTTTCAAAGCAAATGAGAGACCTCAGATTAGTTCAGTGACGTCTTGGCAACAGCCTGAAGACAAGCCTGTCAGCTTGGTTTTGTTTGCCGATTCTGTACCCAAACCTTGTTTACAGCTGACCATCTGCTATTGGTAAAGCTAGGCCATATCCTGCACATTTCAGCAGTCAGATTTCGTTCTGACACTGAAAAGGAGCTCAGTCATGCTGACTCCAGAGCAGCAGGAAGCTGAGGGAATAAACACCTAGAAGAGCGCAACAGTAAATGCTTAGAAGGGATGAAGTGAATTGGAAATTATTGAACAATAAGCTACAGATACAAGTGAAACAAATAAAAGATACTGAATAAGTGTCTGAAATTATACTATTAGACACCAGATTGTCCTGTTGTGAAATTGAGGATTGTCATGATACAAAAAAAGTCAAGACCTGATCTAAAAGTGGTTTTAATTTCAAGACCATATTGTTATATCTTGGTCTTGGACCCGGGAGCATGTAGGCTCAGTCTTGACTTGGATTCATCTCTTTTCTGCTCTCGGCCTTGGCCTGGACTTGAATGAGCTAGCTGGTCAACTCTGTGGCCATCTTGGCAACATCCCTGTGCAGCTATTTTAATGAATGGCCGGTCTCCCTCTCCTTAAACTGTGTTTGAATGAAAATTAGTGACTAGGTTTAGTTTGTGCACAGAATGTTTTCAGTTGAATACTTGTCCAAACTGATGTTTTTTTGAAAGGTTGCTGTCCAAACATGTCTTTATAGTCTAATAAGTGGTCATGATTGGGTGATGGGAAACAATGGTACAACCAATTTAAAAAGCACTTTTGAAAAGTGCTGGGTTTGATTTATTTTTTTATTTTTTGCAGAGGTAGTTCCTGAAAATTGGTTAGAAAATCATTAATCATCTTCTGTACATCCATTTTTGTTAGGTCAATCATGGTAGATTTAGGTTTATGTAAAGAAAATCGAAAATCTCCTGAGTTGGTGGCACAGAAGGACTGCAATAGCAATGGTGACCTTGCTCTAGTGATAAGACACCTGAGATGTAAGAGGAAGTTGTGTTTGTGAATTTGATATTCTCTCAGTTTTAACACCTTAATCCCACAGACATTTCACAAGATTAGATTAATCAGTCTGATGCTTTTCACACTCTTCACATTGTCTTCCTTTGTGGAATAAATGTGCACTTAATTGTGCACATACAAGAATATTTAAATACAAGAAATACAAGAATTAACATTCAAGAATATTTAAAAATAATGTTCAAGTCTATGTTTAAACACACTGGCTGGCATAATGTCAAATTCATTTTAAAAATTATTTTGTTTCATACATACATAAGTACACTTATTTTGATGCGATGACTTTTGCAATCATTTATGGTAAAATATGCTTTAATGTAATTTCTATTGGAATTTGCATATTTAAATATTTTTAACATTTTGTACATTTAAGACTTATTAACTTTAATTATATCATATAACGGTAAAAATTGTATACTTATATACTTATATATGATAATCATATATTTTGCATGTGCTTAACTTCAAAAACAATAATTAATTATAAAATTACATATAAAGATGTACTTTAACCTTATTTAAGAGGATCAAATAGCACTTTTAAGTTCCACTTATTGTATTTAATTGAAATTTAAATTATAATACATTTTCATTTAATTGTAAATAACATGGAATTAAGGGTCCAAAAACAGTAAATTTGGTTCACATTTAAGTATATTCATTTAAAGTATATGTACAATAATAATTACTTTGTTCTAAAGTGCATTTCTATTTCACAAGGTTTCTATAACCTCAGAGATGAGAAGAAATAATTTTGAAAGAAGAATTAATTTTTTGGGTGGATTTCCTTGGGAATGACATAAACTTCAGCATTGCCAATGGTGACTGCGGACAAACAGGCAGCTGTACCCACAAGCATGGAATTAACTTGCACTTTAATCACTTTCTTTGTTTTTCTTTTCTTTGATGTGGCAGTAGCACAACTTGTTTAAATGAATAGTTGTGATACTCTTTTATGCAGAGGAACAGCCTCATTTACATGATAATGTGAGCTTGTCAGCTGTGATTGGATGCAGCAGAAGTTACGCCTAAATTATCCTAGACTGACAATTAGACTTGGCATTAAGTGACGGAAATCTTTCTCCAATCTGTGCATTTTCTTCTTTAAATCTTTTAAGGTTGTGGTACAACCACATTTTTTTACTGGACTGATCTGCACTGTTCCAAGAATATATATTAGAATAGATAATTTCTCTTTTTGGATAACTTCACATAAGGCCTTTGATATTAATGATTTCAAGCATTTATGTCTTTCTATTTCAAATCAATGCAATTTTCCTGCCGGAACTACATTAATAGGCCCTTTAAAGAGGCGTGGGTTCCCTAATTATAGAAACTCTTGTAGAATGAAGTTATTTCAGTTATCACTCATCCCTTAGCTGAATGAAACAGATGTAACTGTGTGTGTGTGTGTGTGTGTGTGCACAGGCATGAAAAACCTCAGCTGTTAAAAAGACCAATATACAGTGTTTATGTGTGCACAATGTGTGTAGTATTTCTGAATCTAGATAGTTTGAGTAAGCAGTAAGTGCTGGCGAGGGTATTTATGGCTTTCACAGTTTGAGTCAGAGCAGCGTTGATGCTCGATGGGATGTGACCCGATCTCCATGAGGACCCTGTGACCCCGTTTCTGCAGTAATGCATCTCTGTATGCTTGATATGTTTAAGTTGACATTTTTCACATTTTACTTTTTTATTGTGAGGTATTTCAGGATACTCAGTCAGAACAAAAGTTATTTCAGAAGCAGATTGTTTTTTTTTTTTTTTTTTTTTTGAGAATATGCACTGATGAATTATGTACAGTATCTGAAACTATCTATCTATCTATCTATCTATCTATCTATCTATCTATCTATCTATCTATCTATCTATCTTTTGATACAATGAGTTGTAATAATCATGATTCATAATATATGTTTTACTGTATTTTACTGTATCAAATAGCCTTGGTGAGGGTAAGAGACTTCTTTCAAAAACATTTTAAAAAATCTTAATTATTACAAGCTTTTGACCAGTAGTGGATGTGTTCCATGTACTGAATCATGGGTGTGACAGATGCCACTCCACCCATTATTGCTTCACAGTCACTAAAAGCCCCAGGAGTGGCTGAGTTGTTTTCATCTATGTTCTGTTGTGGGGAAAAAAAATCATTCCCCCACCCCATCTGCTCATGCTCGGGTGTCCCTGTGTCTCTTTACCTTCTAACCTATCACTCTGAAACTCAAAAATGGAAAACTTTGCGGAACCCATGTAATCACTACAATTACAAATAATTATTCCTCACTGTTGCACTGAAGTGGTAATGAAAGCAGATAGCTTTGCAGGTGGTTTGTATTTCCTCTGAGGTGGCCTGGTTTATTGATACCAATAGCATTTTCTCTAGCAGTACATGGTCATTTCCTGATGGATTCCAGTGTCTTGCTGTACCCATGACTATATAAGGGTATTTTCCCAGCTTCTCGACCTCCTCCCAATGCTAATACACCGCTACATACTCACAACACATTCCCAGACTGAAGAAATACTTTCGGGTATTCGCCATCCCTGCTCAGTCCCTCTCTTCTAGTCTTACAGAGCGATGACTATATAAGCCAAGGGAATGATGTCACCACGTTCTAGCTGCGGGTCAAAGGGCGGCATAACTCAGATACATCCCCTCCCTTTGTCTGGCTGTCACAAACAACTTTGTACCAATTACATCCATTGCTTTCTTTTCTGGCCTGGTAGAGCAGTTGATCGGCCTCTGGAATAGTTTGGGAATGTACCATCCACAGTCCTGTAGCTCACATTCCTTTTTCACCACACTATCGAACAGGCTGCTCCTAATTACAGGCCAAAGATTTTCCAGAGATGTGCATATGATTCATATGCCTCATAGACAGTCTCTAATGCCTCATCACTTCTAGTTAATTTTTTCGGCATGTCCCTGAAACAGGAGCATAACATGTGAGGTATTTTAATCCGGGAAGAGCTCAAGAGTTTTCCCCGTAGATATCTGGATATCCTGAGAAAACTTTGTCTTGGCTGACCACACTGTCTATGGAGGAGAGACTTTGACTGAATTTATCTGAGTTGTCATAATCACCTCTTGAGGACACCATATGGATAAGTCTTCAATCATCGTTCTTCCGGGAAACGTCATGCATTTGCAGCTTTCTGTTGAGGAGGTTTATTCTTTAGTCAATCATTGGTTTGTATGAATGCCACAGAGTTGTTGTGTTCATACAAACCAATGATTGACTGAAGAGCTCTTTATCTTGGTGTTTGTGCTACAATTGTATTCTCCGTTAGAAGGCCAAATTACTTGGAGTCCAGATCCAACTGTCTCGTATTGGGACACAGTTAATACTGTCCACTGTCACAAATTAGTATGGTATTACTTGTAGGAATGTAACAATGCATCCCGAGCCAGTTAAAAATCAATGAAAATATGTAATGATTCACTTGTACACATATGTAATGACTGATGTTAAATGAATCGCAATACATTTGAGGGTGTGGGGGTTTATATGAATGAATCTCTGAGGAGAGCAGATGGTATTTTTTTTTTCATCTTGCATATTAAAGTAGTGTTTATAAGCGCAGCACTGCTTTGTTTACTGCATCAACCAAGGAAATGGTGTAAAACTGCTGTTCCGTAAGCGCCACCTGCTGTCAGAGAATGAATTTGTGCTCTCATTCAGCCCACCTGCTACTTTTGTTTCATGCAGATGTTTTATGTAATATAGTTTCACAAATCTAAGGTCTGTTTTTGCATCAAATTTCATACAATCTAATTTAAAAGAAAAACTGCTCATGCTACATTTTTGAGCACAGGCAAAGACTGTTTTATAGACTGTTTTATATGAAATGTTTCATTTTTATTATTTATTATTCATTCATTTCAATTTCACAAAGGTATGTGCAACATTTTGTTTGAGAAATAATAAAAGGGCACCTTTTCATTTCAATTAAATCTCATTTTGTGATATCAGTATCATAAATCATACTATATTGCGAGTTGTGTTAATTGTTCCATCTCTAATTACTTGTTAAATTATTATAAACTTGCCCGATTTACTTTTAAATCTGGATTTTAAATAGTAAGGTGCAGTAATTTTGATGGTATTTTAACTTTTTTTCCTCTTTCTTAAAAATGTTGTTGTTGTTTGTGGTTGTTGTTTATTACTGCAGCTTTGAGTCCAAGACAAACTTCCTGCAAAGGACAATAAAGTTTTACTCTAAGTCTAGCTCTAAGTAAATACACCATACAGTATGTATGCACATAGTTTTCCGTTCATTTTAAGCTAGTCATCAGAAATTACCTTTAAACGCTATTCCACTTTTTCTTAATGTGCCTGGATAGGAAGAAGTGCTTTAGTTGAACTATTTGTCCAATCTGACAACATTTTTATTTTTTTACATTGGAGTGAAAGCCATTACTGGAAACAGTGCAGAGTAATTAGCCAATCTCTGTCAAAACTTTAGAACTGGCCTAAAGCATGCAGATTTCTTACCTCAGCACATCCTGACCTTGTACAAGCTCATACTGGTAATCGTATTCTTTGTTCACTTACCGGCAATCCACCAGTAATGTTATAACTTCTGGCAAATTGCTGGTGCTGAATTTTTTTTTGGTATTATTCAGAATACCAGTAAATCATTCTTTTATTTCACTGATAATTTTCCAGAAAAGGCTGTATGTGTGAAAAAGTGCCAAGGTATTTCATGAAAGCATCTTGTAAATATAATGCTATATTTAATCATTAAAAAAAAACATGAAGCCTTTGCAGTGGTTTAAGGATTTACTGAGATCTGCATTTTTTCTCATTGAATAATATCCGGATTCATTTGGAAATAGCTTTCGTATTGACTGTAATATACAAATAAACAAACACACACATTTCACAACTGGAAATGTTTGTCATGGTTTGAGTTGCAGACTAAAGGCCTTCATTAAACACTCTTCACAGAGATGCTGTGTGACTAAGCTTCGGCCCAGTATGTCCAAAACAGGGCCAACAAACCTGCAGCCCTCAGCATATTTTTCCAGTCACTTATTTCCTTTGCAACAAGGATCCTTATGTTATGATGTGCGGAAAATGAACCAGGTTTTGTGATCATCTTTCCTGGAGGAATAATTGTCATAGTCAGCATAAGGCTTTTCCACCCATGAGGGTTTTGGCCAAATGTAGTTTCCATATGTGTGACAAATATGATCCAGTTTTTAAAACACTTTTGCTTGGTTTGTCAGGAAAACACGGTGCATCAAGATCTGGAATGATCATTAGCTTCACAAAATGCTATTGTTATTACTGCGGCTTTCTTTTTTGTTACAGTCATAATTTCTGAGTGTTACACAGCTGCTGGGTATTTCCAGAACATTAGGAGATAAATCTCCAAAATATTCGCAGTCTTGAGAGCAATGCCTAGCAGCAAATTATGGCAGTTCAGCCATTTTAGGCGCTGCATAGAAGAACAGTATTCCCCTATGCATTTTATGGGAATTTTTGGTTGCCATGACAACAGTGCAATATACCTGTATATACTGATATTCTGTGTATGGGTAATATCACTTCTGTATTTGCACTTAAACTTAGAGGCCTTCTAGTATGAAAAAGTGATATTTCATGTAGCAGTTTTTTTTCATGTATTTTAAAGTCAAAGATGCATACTTTACACTGTGAACTCAAAAAAAAAAAAAAAGTATTTTACAACTGCAAATACAGCCTCGAATGAAAATGACCTACTTGTTCGGGCCACAAGAACAATGGCTCAATCTGCAGTTTGACCAAATTTCTGGGGACATTCCACTCCGTTCCAAAGCACAAGAGATGTTTTTAAATCACATGCTTTTACGCTGACGCTGTTTTGTCTAGTCTGGTATCGTTTTGTCTCACTCAGCTTCAAATGAGGGCATAACGGTGCATATTTAATTTCATTAGCAACTTGATGCCTGGATGACATCATTTTCAATCCATATAATTGTTATTGTGGTTGTTTATTTATTTTTGGTATTGATTCCTGCTACCCTAGTAAAAAAGTAATATATTTAAAATAAATTTATTTCATAATAAGTACAGTTCGGATCTATTAACATATTTACTGACAAATCGTTTGAGACTTGTATACTGATATAAAAATTATAATTATAAAATTATAAAAAAAATATAATTAAACTTTAACTGGATTACTACTTTTGGACAATGCACATTTCTTAATATTAAGACTAAAATGTGCTTTAATGTCACTATTAATGAGGATTGTATGATCTTTTGAATAATATTAGTCTTTAAATGCAAGATATTTAAAGTGTGCCTGAAGTATACTTGCAATAGCTCCACTTTAGCACAATCAAATATACACTACAATTAAAGTGGACTAAGTACAAAATTAGTCGTTCCAATTTCGCAGACTTTATACCAGTTTAGTATACTAAAAGTACAATTGCAGGGTATTTTTATTAAGTACATAGGTATGTAAATGTGGTATACTTAGCATGAAATAAATATATTTCAGATGCATTTTATTACATTTATTTTCCACTAAGGGTAGTTGGTAGTGTAATTGTTTGAGCTAAATTTAAGCTTAATTAATTCATTATTAATTAAACTAAACATTATTGCCATTTCCCTTTATTTGATATTAAAGCCAAACATATAATATAATATTGTATGTGTTATAATAATATTTTAAAGCAAAATTGCATGCAGGCCCATTTTACCAGTGAAACATAAAAAGCGTGTGGGTGTGTGGGTGTGTGTGAATTCTTAGAATTCGTAGAATTCTTTCCCATTAGCCATCATAATTCTACACACGTAATGGGTTTAAAACACAGGTGTTTCTTGTGTGTTGAATTGGCTTGTGTTATCTGGAAAACAAACTGCATACTACGGTGTGTGTGTGTGTGTGTGTGTGTGTGTGTGTGTGTGTGTGTGTGTGTGTGTGTGTGTGTGTGTGTGTGTGTGCGTGTGTGTGTGTAGACCGCTGTGAAATATCTTATTGCTGTTGATACAGACTGGAGCATGAACACATCCCTCTGGCAGAAAGATGCCCATGGACCAGCATCACCATGGTAACGGCAGGGATGCTGCTGGCTGTCCTAATGATGCTCTGTGAGTGGAGGAGAGGGCAAGCTTTAACTTGTTCTGAAGTGAGGGTAGAGAAGTGTGTGTGTGTGTGTGTGTGTGTGTGTGAGTGTGTGAATGCATGTGCATTTGTCTGTAGCTGTATGTGTTTGTGCACACAATCAGCTGAAATTACACTTGGACCAAGATTATTGCTACTAAAGTATGTATGATTTGTGTGTACATTTATCTAAATTGGTCATGAGCTTTGTCAGTGTGCCGTCCCCCTGTGAAAAGCTCTCTCAGCAGGCTGCTGGGACAGTTTGGCTCAGGGTAGCAGATGTCTGGAGTGGTTCACCTCTTTCTCAAATCAAGCTATTGATTTTCCTTTTTTTCATTCTCTCATCACCCCTCCCCCATCTCCCCTTCCTTGCCTTTTTCCTTTCTTTGCGGTAAAGGGAGGGGGCTTCCTGTCATGAATAAGTCAACGGCTTCTCACTTCTAGCAGTGAACACATTTGCTGCGGAGGTTGGGTTTAAATTTTCGATTTTGGGATTTTAAGATAGTCCGAGGAAAGCTGTCTGGGAAAAGAGAAAGTGATGAGACTCACTCATGTCTGATTGTATTAAAGCAAATGTTTTCTTATGTGTTTATTAGGTTATTAGGCAAAAGTTAATGCGTACTTGACATAATCCACTTCATTTTTTAGGTAAAAATTAATATAAATGTATAAGAGAAAATTTTGGTCCTGTTTTCCTTTAAATCCTTTTGTAATCATTGATATTATCTTTCTTTTTTTTTTAATTCAATATGCAATTTAATAGCAATGTTGTACAAAAAAGGTCTAATCTTCGCTATTAACAAACCATTGACTACTTATTTGTCTCAATAAACTCCTAATTTGCTGCTTATTAATAATTAGAAAGGTAGTTGTTAAGTTTAGGTATTGGGTAGGATTAGGGATGTAGAATATGGTCATGCAGAAAATGTGCTTTAGAAGTACTAATAAACAGCCAATATGTTAATAATAATAGGCATGCTAATACAGTTAACATTGAGAATTGTTCCCTATACTAAAGCATTGCCAAATATAGAATTTATATTAAACAATACACACTATACGGTACAAAATGTATTCAGTTTATTTATATACAGTATGGAATTATAATACAACAATATAGATTTGGTGCATCTAATATAATCTTAATGAGTCAATCAAAAAATCAGTTTAACTATTCATCCCGATTGAATACTGGTATAAACTGGTGATGTAAAAATAGCATGTGTAGATTGAATACTGGTATAGACTGGTGATGTAAAAATAGCATGTTTATAACATTCAAATCTGCCAAAAAAACATGGGCATGCTCCCAATTGTACTATTGCTCAGCAACAGAATCTCCATTTTCTTATTTTGAGAAGTGTGAATAACAGGACCCTATGTGTGAGTATATGTGCAATTTTCACACATTATATTGAGACTTGCTGACGGCCTGGTTAAGAATCCCTGTGTCATGCTGTGTCCTGGTGACAGCTGTCAGTGTGGTGGTCACGTGTCGGCCTGACCCCTCTCAACTCATGACCCATCCTCCCCGACTCCTCTCCTCCAGCCCGCAGGCTTATACTGCCAGATGCTTCCATCTGCTTCTTTATCTATGCCTTTCTTTCTCTTCCTCAACTGGTTTTCCCCCTCCTTTCAGTCCACAGACCTTTTTAAGAGTGCATGTCATATTTAATTAAAGAGATAGTTCACAGTAATTTTACACAAATCACAAGTGACTTTTTGGAAGAGTGTTGTATAGGCTTGCCATACTATAATTCTGATGCTGACTGCCTGGCTGTTGGATGGGGTCAGCAGCAGGGTGACCGTGAGCTGCATGTTTCTTTTCTTTCAAGGTAGAATATCATGCTCCGTAGTGTATAAATTTCTCTATGCTAGAATCTTTTTTTTTTTCTTTTTGGAGCACTGTCTTTCCTGCAGCATTTATCTTTAATACATTCGCTTATTTATTTGGATTAAGCCCCTCCCCCATTCCCTTTCATTTCTTCATACAAATTACTACATCATGCTAGAATTTTTTTTTTTTTCAGTGTTGTCTTTTTTCATCACATTTTTCAATCACTCTGTTTTCTGAGGCTTTACAGATTATTTGAATGAACATCTGGGAAAAGAACTCCTATCTGGTGATGATTTATTGCTGGACTATAATCCAGCATCAGCCCCAATCAAGCGTGAACCGAGAACGAGAAGAACTGTTCTATTTCAGGCCATTTCTTTAACGTCAGCACTTCCTCGCTCTTTGAAATGCATGTCACTGTCCCTTTTAATGAGCCTTTCCTTTTTTCTCTCTCAATTTGTGGTCCAGTTAAAACGTCTGTTCTTCAGTACATCAAAGATAGTGAATTTATAAATGCAACTGGCTGATGGTGCTTGTGGCCTATAAATGGACCTGTCAGGTCCTTCCATGTACGGTTGTTTATTTATAAATTAGCATGTTTTGTGGTAGTTCATTATTTTCCATAATGTAATGATAAAAATTTAACTTTCATATATTTTAGATTCATTGCACACCAACTGAAATATTTCAGGTCTTTTATTGTTTTAATACTGATGATTTTGGCATACAGCTCATGAAAGCCCAAAATTCCTCAAATCTCAAAAAATTAGCATATCATGAAAAGGTTCTCTAAACGAGCTATTAACCTAATCATCTGAATCAACTAATTAACTCTAAACACCTGCAAAAGATTCCTGAGGCTTTTAAAAACTCCCAGCCTGGTTCATTACTCAAAACCGCAATCATGGGTAAGACTGCCGACCTGACTGCTGTCCAGAAGGCCATCATTGACACCCTCAAGCGAGAGGGTAAGACACAGAAAGAAATTTCTGAACGAATAGGCTGTTCCCAGAGTGCTGTATCAAGGCACCTCAGTGGGAAGTCTGTGGGAAGGAAAAAGTGTGGCAAAAAAAACGCTGCACAACCGAGAAGAGGTGACCGGACCCTGAGGAAGATTGTGGAGAAGGACCGATTCCAGACCTTGGGGGACCTGCGGACGCAGTGGACTGAGTCTGGAGTAGAAACATCCAGAGCCACCGTGCACAGGCATGTGCAGGAAATGGGCTACAAGTGCCGCATTCCCCAGGTCAAGCCACTTTTGAACCAGAAACAGCGGCAGAAGCGCCTGTTGCTCAGTGGTCCAAAGTACTTTTTTTTTTTCGGGATTAAAGCAAATTTTGCATGTCATTTTCGGAAATCAAGGTCCCAGAGTCTGGAGGAAGACTGGGGAGAAGGAAATGCCAAAATGCCTGAAGTCCAGTTTCAAGTACCCACAGTCAGTGATGGTCTGGGGTGCCATGTCAGCTGCTGGTGTTGGTCCACTGTGTTTTATCAAGGGCAGGGTCAATGCAGCTAGCTATCTGGAGATTTTGGAGCACTTCATGCTTCCATCTGCTGAAAAGCTTTATGGAGATGAAGATTTCGTTTTTCAGCACGACCTGGCACCTGCTCACAGTGCCAAAACCACTGGTAAATGGTTTACTGACCATAAGGGTATTACTGTGCTCAATTGGCCTGCCAACTCTCCTGACCTGAACCCCATAGAGAATCATGTGGGATATTGTGAAGAGAAAGTTGAGAGACGCAAGACCCAACACTCTGGATGAGCTTAAGGCCGCTATCGAAGCATCCTGGGCCTCCATAACACCTCAGCAGTGCCCACAGGCTGATTGCCTCCATGCCACGCCGCATTGAAGCAGTCATTTCTGCAAAAGGATTCCCGACCAAGTATATGAGTGCATAACTGAACATAATTTTTTGAAGGTTGACTTTTTTTTTGTATTAAAAACACTTTTCTTTTATTGGTCGGATGAAAATGCTAATTTTTTGAGATAGGAATTTGGGGTTTTCATGAGCTGTATGCCAAAATCATCAGTATTAAAACAATAAAAGACCTGAAATATTTCAGTTGGTGTGCAATTAATCTAAAATATATTGAAAGTTAAATTTTTATCATTACATTATGGAAAATAATGAACTTTTTCACAATATGCTAATTTTTTGAGAAGGACCTGTACTGTGAGAATAGGTGATGTAAACTCTCATATTTTTTTCCAATCATTTGTCTTCTACAGTTACACAGGTGAAAGATATAAATATTTATGCATATGCCAAGTTTAAGATAATTTTTTTATATACTTTTATTTTGAATTTATATGATGTATGTGACCTATTTTCATACACAATTGGATCTCATTTAAAAAATACAAAACAAGCACACACACACAAAAAAACCTTTTACCTAAAATGGCCCCAGTGTTGCTGGTGTTTTTAGGATTACTGACGTAATGGGTTTAAAAACTGTGGTTTAGGATTGCATCTTTTCCTCATCTGAACTTGCTGTATCAGCCTCTTTTAAATGATGATATTTTTATTTCCTTTGATAATTATATTTAGAAAGAATCTACAGCCCACAGTTGATTTGCATCCATTGAATTTAATTGCATGAGCTCCTCTGTGGCTGGACGTTTTGCTGAGCTTCGTTATTTTGCAGAGAGGCAATTGCGTCACAAGAGAATGGTTAGATGGTGTGTGTGTGTGTGTATAAGTGTGGGTGTGCTTGTGTTTTTGTTTTATACAAGATGACCTGTGTGTGTGTGTTTGTATAAGTGTGGTTGTGATATTTTTTTTGTTTTGTAAATGATTTTGTGTAATTTTTATTTTGTTGTTATTATTTAGGTCATTATTTCACTTAAATCAAATCGCGATATGAAATAGTATGTGTAAATATTAAATTGCAAAAGTTGATTTAAATATGAATGTTCTGTGTGTCTCTGTTGTGTTGTGAACTAGTATGTGTAAATATTAAACTGCAAAATTTGAATTAGATTTTTCTGTGTGTGTGATTTCAGTGTCTGCTGTCTCACTGAATTAGGACATAAACACATGAACAATATCTCCAGAACTGCTCTGAGAGTCACTTCATGAGCATTTGGCCATTTGATTTGAGTAAAACTAGTGTCATATCACAAACACAGAAGTGTAAAGGTATTAACGGCAACCCGTCAAAATAAAAGTCTGGTTTGATTTGAAGACATTGTGCCTATTACAATTTCTTTTTTCTTTTTTTTTTTTTTTTTTGTAGAATGCACATAGCCTATTACTACTAAAATGAAACAAACATTATTTTTTAAGGAACAATCACACAACATTTCTTCCATGTTTTAATTTTAATAGTAAATCCCTTTTGTTTGCCAAAAAATAAAGTCTGCTTAATTTTCAATAATTAAAAGATAAATGAAATTAATGTTTTATGCCTTCATTTGATAACCAGAAAAATTTAAATACACAACACAGAATTTCTGAGGGAAAAAAATTCATGAGGCTACTTTAAGATAAAAAAAGAAGATTTTTTTAATGCATTCAAATAATTAGACATGCTAAAACAGAATTTGGTAACAATAAAAATATGATGAGAAAAAAATACAATTTCATAGGGCCCAAAACATGTAATTTTTGTGAAAATTGAAAATTGAAAATGTATAAGTTTCATGATTTTAATTAATTAGACATGCTTTTTGATTAATAAAAAATTATAACAGAAAAAAATGGAATTTGGAAAATAATAAAACGGAATTTAGGAAAAAATAAAACGGACTTCATAGGGCCCTTTAAACCATATGGGCCATCTTTGTACCTTTTCCACCCATAAAAAGTGCACACTACTACCTTAATCGTTCATATTATTACCTCAGAATACTAATAATCACTGACAAGCTAAAGGAACCATTTTTGTATGTACAAGTTTGTACATCCATATTCTACATTTGTATACCATATGGTATACTATACTATATTATATTGTTTTTTGGCCACTAATCTACAATTTATATCAGTATCAGTGCTCTTCCCCAGAGCACACCTGATGATATCTAATGAAATCTGTTATCGCAGCCTTTTCTCCCATGTCAACCTATTAATTTCCACATGAAACGCATGAACTACAAAACCTCTGACCTTTTCTTTTCTATGTCGCAAACAATTCATCTGCCTTTTTTGCATAACAGGAAAGAAACTTTCAGTACTGCTTTAAGGGACATGTGCACTCACTTTAGAGAAAATTACCTGTGTCTTGTTTCTCATAGAGGCTAGATGTATTACACATGTGGTATCAGTTTGTGATGCTGTAGGCAACATTTCCGAAATGTTTGATTGCTTTGGCTTCCTGGAAAAAAAGAGCCCTGTCATGGGTATGGGGCAGATTGGACACGGCGACCCCCTGAGAAACAATCGGATTAGTAAGCCCGTTCGTAGGCGTGCGGCAGGGTTATTTTAATGACATGGTTGAGAATGAATTCCGAAGCCTAGAATGGAACTAACTGACCAAATTCCGTGCACATTTTTTTCTCTTCCTTTGGGATACCTTTTAATTTGGCCGTTTCTGTGTCTGCTATGTAATCAACAATGAGAAAATTCACTTGCAGATACATATGCTTTACTAAAAGCATTTATATCTTGGTAGTATTAGGCTCAGTGACATACAACAGTGTTCAAAATAATGAAAATGAAAATTATATTTTAAGAAATTAGATGAAAAAAACTTTAGAAATGTGTCAAGTTTTTGTATTCATCATATGGTTTTCAAGAACTTTTATGTATTAAAAAGATCTCATTTAATGTAAATAAATATCAGTGTATACATCTTTTCACTATTTTCATTGTTTGAATATATTTTTAGAATGTAAAAAGTAGTTTTAAAATGAATATTATGGAGTTTTTGGGGAGTTTAATGCACACCCCATGACATTTTTTAACCTGAACTAATTTTGCCACATCTATTACAATACTTTTTTGACCTCTCTATGACTCTCATTGCTGTTTTGTCATGATATTGTACTGTTTTATGTTTTTTTTCTGCGTGTTGTGTGCATCACATGACTTGATTTGGTCAAAATGTTTTCAAATATTAATAAGCATTGAAGCAGTTGTTTTTAAAATATGAGCATTATGCCAATAAAACATTTTACAATTTAAATAGGGTTTATTTTCAAGAATTTCATTTATTAAATAACAATAAAAAATTATATAAAGTAAAGATAAAAATAAAGTAAAAAATAAAGTTTTTCTTTATATAATATTAGGATGGTTGGTTTACTCTGATATTTTTGGCTTTATGTTACTAAAAATTATTAAAACAAATATTGTAGTGCAGAAATTAAAAGTATGCTCATCACAGAAGAGGTGTATTCAAGTTATTGCATATGATTTGCATTTGCATTGAAATGTATTTTTGAATAAATTAATAAATCTGGACAAAAAAATTAGCATTACGTCACTCTAGCAGGTTATGTGGTGTTGATATGGTGAGAATGCAGCCAGATTTCATTCACATAAAAGGGAGTGTTTTAATTACCGTGGCTACAGAGAATTTGTTCGCATGATTCCCACCCTGCGAGACAATAGAGGAGGCCTCCCACTCAGGGGCTTGAGCAAATCGCGCTCAGCTTCACTCTGGGTTCGTTGACACTCTGAGCCGCATTTCTAGGTCATGAGAGTCTGTTATGAATAATAAAACGAGTCTGCTTTAAATGGAATATTTATAGAAGTGAAACAGCAAATGCTGCACCTCCTTCCTGTATTATTTTCTCAGATATAGTTTCTGTGACACTGACATTTGTGGTACTTCTTATTTACTCATATATCTCCCATCTTGCATTCCTTACCATGGCTGTGTGTTTTTTTCTTTATACCGTTATGTTAGCTGGGGGGATCGTGAAACAGACTGTGAATGAGCCAGGGACCTAATGATTCAGGCTGGGGCCCCTGAAGGGAACGGTGATATTTGGTAGTGAGGAAATGGTTTGGGGAGAGGTGATGAAAGAGGAACTGATGTCAGTGGAATATTTGGTGAAGGCGAGGGTTGAAGATTCTGCCCTAGATGTTTAATTGTGGGACCACTCAGACAGAAAATAATAAGAGCGTAGTCAAGCAGGTCTATTTTGGTGCTGTAGGCTATAAATTTTCCAGAGAACACGTGATGTATTTTCAGCTCCTCTATAATCAACATAATAATTGCAGGATCCAAGTAATCACATGTGATGGATTGGATTCTTTCAACTCTTTCTGTACTGGATAGACATAATCTATGACCTTGCACTGGGGGCCAGTGTTATTCTCCTTTCCACTTTATTATGTCTTTAACCACAATCACATGCACAACTAAAATAAACATTAAAGATCCCACATAATGTCCAGTAAAAGTCTCAGCAGAACCATATTCACTCACCCTAAGAGTGAAGGCACAATCTCAACTCATTAGTACAATAAGTATCAGAGGTGTTTTCTGCTTAGGGTCTCCCCGAAGCAACCCTCTAGCAATGCTCTGGTAACCACCTACAGATTTCCTTCAGAATGTGTAAATATGGAGTTTTTTCTGGAGAATACTGTCTGATGACAAAAATGTAGTTTCTGCTATGACTTAATTGATATTAAAATTACAAAAAATTACTTATGACTTAATTGATATTAAAATTCTATACAATTTTGTGTGAATAAATAAATAAAATATATTACATACAATAAAATACACAAATACATTTAGCATTGTTACATTTTAACGTTTAGCAGGATTATTAGTCTTTTTAAAAAGTGTTTCAGTTGTGTCTCCTCAGAAGACTGTGAAGTACTTTTACTATTTATTGGTGGAATTGATTTTCAGGAAGGACTGAAATCTCTCAGGTTTCATTAAAATCTTCATTTGTGTTTCGAACATGAATGAGATTTTATGGGAGTTAATGATGACACTGAATGAACTATTTGAGTGAACTATCCTTTTAAGTATGCTTTAGATGATAATAAAGGCTATCTAAATGTAAAAATAAGGTCAATTAGCATCCGCATTTAAATATCCACTATCAACCACCACCAGTGAATTTATACAATCTGTAGTATGGTACCGCTATTGCTTTAGATGATAATAAAGGCTATCTTTTATAAAAATAATCGACCGATTAATCGATTATCAAAATAATCGTTAGTTGCAGCCCTAGGATGCTGATGCTCGATTACAAAAACTAAGGTAATTGTATGCAAATTTAGCACACAATGAAATTAGGAATAGTTAGACCCCAAATAAAAAGATCCAAATCAATCCTGCTGACCTTCAACCACAACGTTTCTCTGTTGAGATATTTGTTAGTTTTGTTCTACCATTATCAACGTGTAACATTATAATTCGTATTTCAGAAGAGCCGTACAATAATTTTACCCATGGCTGCAGCCAAACATTGCATAGCTTTGAGATATCTTTTTCTCTCCCAGTGCTCTAGATCATTTGCATATGATTGTTTGCATTATAATATGTGTCTCTTTGTAAGCCTGTCAGTATAATGGCTGATAAAGGCTGGAGAACAGTGTTGGGTGAGGGAAGTCCTGCATTTTGGATTTGCGGCCCACTCCATTGGCAGGACCCTTTACAGTTTGGTGTTTAAACCATCTTTGTGCTTTGGACACGATTTTAGCCTTGTGAATGCTAAACGTTCTACAGTTTTAGACCAAAATATTATAGAGACTAAATCAGCCACCTAGCAACACTAAGAACACCCTAGTAACCAAAATAGCAATTTGCTTAAAACACTTTAGCAACACCACACAGCGGTGACTTTAATAAGTACCATAAAAATGTAGCATGATTAAGCAAAAGGATTAATAAAACAATGATTAAAGAAAAAGTTTTAATCTGACAATAATAAAAAATTCACTTTTTGAAAGTGTATTATAAACATAGTCTTGAAAGTGTACTCTCTTTAAGTACACTAAAGACTTAACGTACACTGCAAGTGCACGTTATATGCAGAGTTCTTGCATGAAACTCTAGATGGCGCGGTCCGATAGGTCTAACTCAATCTGACCTCATCACATGGCACAGCTGATTGGTTACCTCCTGTATTGGTAGCCAATGAGCTCACTGCTCAGCATTCAAATATATGACTAGGGTTTACTGTAGCAGTAGCCCTCCACCTTCCCCAGCTCCACCTGTGTAGATCTGCTACAAGGTGATTCATGTATGCTATATGGGGGTTATTTCATTTATGTTATATTTTCAACAGCAATATTTCTTACATTATCACAGCAGTATGTTGTGGATATATTGGCAGTAGCATGTCTCGGTACTTGCTCTGCTGCAGCAGCTGCAGTGTAGCAGATCTATTCTGCCAAGACGAAATACATTAACATTGTCATGTACATTACCATGCCAGTCCCTCCGAGAGTTGTCATGACAGAAATACAGTTAAGGTTACACAGTTTCTACATCATAAAATTCCTGTTTTAAATAGATTTGGGACAGTATATTCACAACACCGTATATCAGTTCATCTAAACAGTGAGACATTATTTTCATCCATTTCCCATGCTTCATGTTGTAGCTTACGGCAGTAGAACTTCTGTTCTTCTCTTTGTTGTCCTTACTAGCGTAGCACCAAACTCCTACTCATTATTTTGCAATGATGGGGGAATGAGATTAGCTGTGCACTACAATATGTTAATGATTACCTCCATTATTTAAAGAATGAAACATCAAAGCCTTGGCATGTTAGAAACGCTGGGGTGTGTTTTATCTGAGCATACACAATTCATTAATATCTCTAGATATCGGTTTAGAATGCACAGTTGTTACCAGAATTATTCTTGCTTTTGCAGGTAAGCGTGAGACAGGATGAAAAAGCAGTAGTTTCACTTTTATTAGAAGCATAACAAGTACTAGTGCTCCATATTTTATCCTCCTACACAGAGCTCTCAGATGACAGAGGATAATGCCATTTTCTCCTCCGAGCTAACAGCACCCTTGACCCAGAGTGCACTGCTTTGGCCCTCTGGATAGAATGCATTCCAGTCTATCAGTACCATGGAGATGAGTTTTATAAAGGGTTGTGCATGGGACTGACCTGGAAATAAAAAACTTTTTCATTAGTTTGTTTTATTGTGTTTTGTGTACTTGCTTTGAACAAACCCCTAACCCTAAGCATTAAACTTATCCCAAAGCAATTGTGCTACAGACATGAATGATGCCTTATCATGCACCTATTTGAGAAGATTTCTGCTCTTACTGTTTTATATGGCCAGAATTATGTTTTCCCTAACACGAATAATAGGAAGGAACAAATAATTATGGTCACATTATGGGCAATAACAGATAAAGGGTAATTACTTTGTTTTATCTAATTAAATGTAAAAAAAAAAAAAAAAAAAAAACACTTAAATCAATTATTTTAAATGTGAATTAGGGCATCATAACATTATAATTTACATATGTAAAATAAATATTTATTTTGAGATTTGCTAAAGATTACATTTATTATAATAAATATAAACTGAAAATATATAGTATAAATATAAGGTATACAGTAAGTGTAAACAATCCATTTTAATACTATTAATACATTGGGCATGCTTATAGAATTTCATTAAAGAAACAACAAATAGTTTAACATCATTCATAATTGTTTTTAAGTGTTTTTGATTTTTATACTTATTGTATTGAATTATTGGTGTTATTATTGCTGTCTTTGATTGAATAGTTGCTTTACTAAGATGATTCCTCTTTCTCTGTTCTGCAGGGCCTTATACACATATGAAGATGACAGTAACGATTTGATCCTGTCTGCATCAGGAGGTAGGCTACATCTCAACATACTTCCTGTCCAAATATAGACGATCTAATAATAACCAACCAGAATGTAGTCATGCACAAGCAATAACGCTGTCGGTTATGACTGATGACATTCATTTGCATTGTTGATGTACCATGATTGTGCTAGTGAATGCAACTGTGCCATTGTATCAGGACAGAGGCCAAACGCATTAAATGTGATATTAACACAACAACAGACAAACGTCTTCATTAATTTGCAGCATATCTACTGTAAATATTCATAAAACTCAATGGACTGTAATCCTGCCATCCAAGTACAGATCCCAAACACTGGAGGTAACCGTCACTCAGCAGTTCGAATCTCAAACTATTATAATGCATCAAGCTGCACAGTCTCTGATTTCCCTCAGAGCTGGAGGAGGGAAACCTGTCATTTCACACTGATGACAATCATTTAGTCTGTGACTGATGGAAGGTTATTATTAAGGGCCGTGTTGATTAGCACAGTGGACACCATTCAGAAGCAGGATTTGTTGCGGAAAGTCTGTTTGCAAGAGATTTCCCGCAATGTTTTTTTGTTTTGTTTCTAAAGTATTTGTGTCCAAAACCATAATTTTGCTGCAGTTTTCATAAACAATATTATATCTTAGTGATGTTAAAAATGCCAACACAATATGAAAATGATCCCAAGCAGAGCGGGGACATTCATGCATTCCTGCTATTCATGCAAACTTGTAGATATTTAGCAATTAGATACATGCAAGGCCTATATATATATATATATATATATATATATATATATATATATATATAGCCATAATTATTAAATTTATCAAATTGCAATTTTAAATGTCCAAGATTGGAATTTTATTTAGATCGGTTTAGTGTACACAGAGTTAATTTTTTTATGTGGGTAGAAAGTAGTGGGCTTATGTGTCTACTGCTTTGTGTGATTTCCTCTTTCCGAAGCAGGAAAGAACTTCCACCAGACTGTGTGTGTGTGTGTGTGTGTGTGTGTGTGTGTGTTTGTGTGTGTGTGTGTGTGTGTGTGTGTGTGTGTGTGTGTGTGTGTGTGTGTGTGTGTGTGTGTGTGTGTTTATGTGTTTATGTCTACCAAACACTCTCAAGAGATCTATTTCTGTCTATTGGCACAGTTATACCTCTCATGAGAAGCAGTAACTAACCGATCAGTCATGGTTATCAGCATAATGGGTAGCCAGCACACATGGTGATTAAATAGGAAGCATTTGCAACAGCTAAGAAGGGTATTTTATTAAGATTAATTTTTATTTTATTCTTATTAAATATTTATGATATAAATATTTAATATATACATATTTTTATTATTAAACACAATTACCAGTATTAAGTAGTAAATTCTTGTTTTAAATTGTTTTTGTTTATAGTAATGTATATATAAATGAACTGTGTTTATAGAGAATATCTAATTTTCAGTTAAATACATTCCTTTTTCTTATTCCAGTGGTATTTTAGTTAGACCTTTAAACAAAGGTCAACATTTTAAAATGTATTTCCTGAAAACAAACTTATGAAATAACTTATTATCTTATGGATATTTTGGATGTTTAAGGATGTTTAAACTTTGACATTTATTTATTTATTTTGTAGTGAGTACTAACTAAATAAAATGGGTCTAACTAACAACTATCTTACAAAGGCAGGAAATAATTTTCTGATGGAGCCCACACATAAGCCCCCACAGTCCTGAATTAGTAGTTATGAGATGACTTGATTAGATGTATTATTACTGTGTGGTCAGGCCAAAACGGGAAATATTCTGCTTTAGATTTTTTTTTTGCTTTATTTTTTTTTTAAGAATTGTTTTTTTTTTTTGTGATTTGTTATTGTTGTGTTTCTTTTATTGCGGTCTGGCAGAGATTGCAGTAACCTTCGATAACAGCCGCATCATGTACGGTTTCTGCAGCCTGAAGGAGCCCAACGCAGCCCTGCCTCGCTACATCCTCATCAACTGGGTGAGATGACGCAACAACCTGCCTTCAGTGAATTTTGAAACCCGTTAGCAAGAACACTAGCTCTAGAGGTCAACAAAGACACCGCAGTCAACATAAGCACAGTCAATCAACATCAGTGCTGCCCTGAAATCAGACATGCATTCTTTTATCATACAAAATCAGGAAATCATTTTGTGACGGTGGTGGGAGCAAGACCCCACGTCAAGCCCCCACAATCCTGAATTAGTAGTTATAAAATTACAATTTTGCTAAAAATCCAAGATTAGATTAGAAGACATGTTCTGTTGGCCTGTGGTTAGGCTGATATGGGCCAGTATAACGGTTAGTGGCTTGAAGGCGTTTTGATTTTTTTAAAACATGAGTTGGATGGCAAAAAGTATGGCTGAATCACTCGATAATATTGCTTAGAATAGATAAAATAAAAGAACAAGCCTCCAGGCATGATTTTAGCTCCATTTAGATCATCCGTTTTAAAGCTGGCACCATTTTGAAGTGCATGCAATTGTAAAAAGCGAAGTACCGGCTGTTGCACACAACTCATGAAAGACACTCTTAAATGCTTTCATTATTTTCTTATGTTCGTTTAATTACAAGTATGTTTTGGACTTTGTATTCTTAGTACTCATCCCTTTATGTCACAGCAATTATTTTAAATTGTGTGAGCTTGATTATTTTCAATGGGTGCTGATCAGAGAAGTCTGCCTGTTGTTAGCTGAATTATTAAAGTGGCAGTATCTCTTTAAATATATTGTTGCCTTGGAAACGCAGATCATGGTTGCGGTGGAACACAATATTCACCTTAGTTTTAAGTTTTAAGGATGTGATTATCAGGTTTTTGTTTTCTGAATGCAGTGGTGGGCAATCTGAGACAATTATATATTACCAGTATACTCTGAAGCGTGCTAGACTTTTTTTTATGTATACTCTACAGTTGTGTTCTGTGAATAAACACATGTATGACAACGTGTGTTCAGGTTGGTGAAGATGTGCCTGATGCCAGGAAGTGTGCCTGTGCCAGTCATGTAGCCAACATAGCCGAGTTTTTCCAGGTGGGTCTCCCCAAGGTAAAACAAACATCTTTTACTTCTCTTCTAAATTAGGTAATAATCCATTTCAGAGACACATGACTCCACTGTCACTGTCATTTTCACATCATCTCTGCTCTGAGCATGCGAGAGTTTCCAAGTCATTTTTTGTCACTTTTCTTTGAAAACTGACTGAAGAAAAGGAAATGTGATTTATCTAAAACAATTTTCTTTGTTAGTGTTGGGGTGAATCTCTCAAAATCTGGTCCAGGGCAGGTTGAGTTCACCACCAAATCAAATCAAAGTATTTATACTTGGGAGATTGTTCAAAAGATTAAATTGTACCATCACTTTTATTCTTTTATTTTTATTTTTACGTTGACTCAAGGACTTGTGACATCATTTTGGTGACAATTAGGCATGTTTTAACCTAATTCTGATTAATTCTTATAGTAATGCACATGCACACAAAAAAATAATTTGCATTACTATTATGTACTGTAAAACAAAATACTTAAAAAAAGTTATGAAGTATTTGACTTAGGTTAATCTGACATACACTGTCTGTAATTTATGCATATTTTATCAAAATAATTGTATCCAGACCAGATAATTTTCTATTCATAGAAAATATATTTGATTTTTTCAGTGAAATGTGACCTTAAAAAGAAAACAATGCAAAATAATTTTGTGTAACGTGTTGTTTACACAGTTTTTTTTTGACTAAATAAACAAATGTAAAATTATATTGAACAATTTTTTTTCTTTTTGTTCATTTATATTTATAGTATGTTGTATGTTGTAAATTTAGTTTTTTTTTTTTTTTTTTTATCTGCGAAATACCTTAATAAGAAAAAGAATAATTGAATAATAAATTGAATATTTTTTTAAACATTATTCATTTTTATTTACAGTGTATGCATTAAAATTCCATTTTTATTTTATTTTGTTTCTTATCAGTGAAAAAAAAAATAGCGGACCTGGACCTGTTTTTGTGAAATTCACCCATTGAAACATAATTGGTGTTTTTCAGAAGTTGTTTTGAAGTGTACATTTCCAACATTGACTTCTAACACAATGTTTTTAGTGCTTTTCATACCACCATCTCGTCTGTTATTGTTTTTCGGCTTGGTGCATGGCTTTGTTGAACAGCATGCCTCTTTAGCTTTGCTGCAATTCAGTCCTGTGCTCCAGCAGATAAGAGTACATCACAAGTCATGTGGGTGGGCCAAAGAGTCTTGGGGGGTTTGCTGCATGTGTGTGTGCTTCTGTGTGTATGTACCTAACAGCAGAAGATGTTTCTAGATGACTAACACAGTCCTCTTCTGGGCTATTGTGTTGGAGGTGTGTCAGTGTGAGGGATCTGAATGGGGGTCCGCTCACCTTTTCAAATCTCTCAATCTCTTCAACGTGGGTGCGTGGGCGAGAAAAGGAGAGAGAGAGAATAGAGGTATTGAGGTAGAGAAACTCCACGATGAAACATCAGTGAGACAACCAAGGCCTCCACAGAGATTGTGCTTTTGGGCTGAAAGAGAGACGCTGCTATCAGGAATGAATTGATCTAAAGTGCCAGTCAACTCATCGGCTGCTCTTTTTGAGCTACTGAAAAGACTGATGGCAGCATTCATGTAGCTGTGTTAGAGGAACACACATGAACTAGAAATAGCCGGTTGTTTGATGTTCTTACAAATGCTTAGTTAGAGGTCCAGCTCAGTATGCTGTGATGCTCACACAAACGCTCTTGTGTGCTTACAAGCACATTGAAGACCTGTTTTATACTGAATGAAAAGCCTAATTGCATTCACTTCTTGTTTTTCCCATCATTTATACTGATTCACAGTTATCGCTTTATATGTACATACTGTACTGTACACAGTTAGTCTGAACTCATTCTTTCATTAATATGATTGATGATTTAATAATATACACTACTGTTCAAAAGTTTGGGGTTAGTAAGATTTTTTTTTTTTTTTAATTAACACTTTAATTTAGCAAGGGTACATTAAAATGATTAAAAATGGCAGTATAGACATTGATAATATTACAGATGATTTCTATTACAAATAAACGTTCTATTCATCAAAGAATCCTGAAAAAATGTGCATCATGATTTCACAAAAATATTTGTGATTAGGTTTCTTGAGCACCAAATTATCAGATTAGAATGATTTCTGAAGGATCATGTGAAAATTCAAGACTGGATTGATGGCTGTTGGAAATTCAGTTTTGCCATCACAGGCATAAATTGCATTTTAATTTGTAATAATACTTCACAATATTTCTATTTTTGCCATATTTTGGATCAAATAAATGCAGCCTTGTTGAGACTTTTTTAAAAACTGCAAATCTTTTAAACTGTAGTGTAGATTTTGTTATAGCACCACCTATCTTCTACATTAATAATTAACATTTTTAAAGGGCGTTGTAGCCAGAAAAAAATATCTGTGTTTTTTAGCCTATTTGTACATCTTGAGTTGATATGTGTGTATTTGCTCTTAAATTACTTTTTTCTTTTTTTCATTTAACCTTTATTTAACCAGGGTAACCCCTCTGACATTAAAAATCTCTTTCACAAGAATGTCCTGGCCAAAATGGGCAGCAATACAATAAGTTTCATCACAGATTTACAAAACAAAAGCAAACTAAAAATACTTAAAACAATTACATCATTGAATCATCTTCATCATGTTCCAAAGACGGCAAATTTTGTAATTTAAATTTTGATTGAAGAAGATTCCAGTCAGATGGAGCTGCATACATAAAAGCCTTTTTTACCCAATACAGTATAAACATTTTGAGAAAGAAGGGAATATTTCCTAGCATTTTTTAGTTGAATAAGACAACAGAGATATGAAAGCAACACCCCCAAGATGGCTTTGTAAATGATTAAATGCCATTGCATTTTTCTTCTAATTGACAAAGAATGGCAAGCTACTAAAAGATTTATTGCATTTGTTTTTAATTTTTAATAATACAGTACATAGAATAATATCTAATTATATCTTTGTTTATTTGTATGCATTAATATTACAATACCATAGTCATACTGTAAACAGAAATATTTAACAGCATTATATTTTTACTAAAACATTTTAATCAATGGAAAATGCCACAATTGGACAGTTACAGTATTACTGATTTTTACTGCTTAACAGAAATTAATCAGACTTAACAACTCCAAAAACAGTTAAAAAAAATAATAATTGCACAAATGAATCATTTTGAACTGGTCCCTTTGAACAGACTGTTTGAACTGATTCACAGAAATGAACTGAAATTTCCAACACTTCGTGATTTGTGCTACTGAACTTTAATTCGGAAACACTTTTTACCTTTTGGAGTAGCCTGATGCTTTTGTGACTTTCTTCTTTTGTCTGATACTCCTGGGACAATCGGGCTGTATGCCAGTGACAAAGTGCTCGTCATTTAAATGCGCGGTTGATGCTGGTTGCCAGGTGACGTGAGTGTGTGTGCAGCAGTACTACTGATGCTGTTTTTCTCTCTCCAGGGTGTTGACATCATCGTGAACGCTAGCAGCATGGACGACATCGACCCCTCAGCCATCGGACAGAGGCTGACCAATGGGACGGCTCCAGTGGCAAGTCCAGTTCTAAGCCGCCTGCGAATGAGAGACGAGGAGAACGCAGAGCACGTTGTGCGTGATTGGTGACAGAATGGCTGCTTAAAGGTTGAGAAAAGGGACCGGTGTGTGTGTGTGTGTGTGTGTGTGTGTGTGTGTGTGTGTGTGTGTGTGTGTGTGGGCTTGTTTACGTGCATACGGACGCTACTGGAAAGTGGTCAAATCAAGTTGTCTGTGAATGGCTCTCTAATAGTGTGATTCCTGACACAAGGGCACAGCCTTGTTGCTGTTTTTAGAGGAAAGAGCTCTTAGAGCTGCATTGTTGATTCAGAGGAACTGAAACAATGATTGTGAGTTGATTCACACACTTTTAAAATAACCAAGATCCTTCCGGCTGTTTTGCTCACTTGTCTGAATGACATCTTTACAAGTATTGTAAACCCTAAAATTTTGTATTAGTGTATCAGCGTTTCAGCCAAACAAATCCAAGCATGAAGTGTAATGTAATCTCAAAGCCAGATTGTACACCTTTCAGACAGTGGTAACACTTTACAATAAAGTCCCATTATTAATATTAGCTAACATGAAGTAACAGCATTTAATAATCTTTGTTAATGCTAGTTAATAAAAATACAATTCTTATTTGTTTGTTCATGTTAGTTCACAGTGCATTAACTCATATTAACAGAGACAACTTTTGATTTAAAAAATGAATGATTACATTTTAAAATTAACAATAAGATAAAAATAATGCATGCTGTAGATTACTATTAGATTAAAAAATGATTAACACAGTATTGTTCATCATTTGTTCATTTTTGCGATTGTAGTCAAATTAAAACAATGACGTAAAGTGTTACCTTTGTGTGTGTGTGCTTTCTAGCTGATTTTATGTTTGGAGAAGAAACAAACTGTCCCCATAGTGCCTCCCTTAGATCAACATCTTTGTTCTTAGTTAGCTATCCAATTAAAATGGCTGGTACTCACACTTCCCCTTTCCTCTTGACCACAGGGCACCACCTACGAGAAAACGAACGCAGAGATTGAGATGAAGAAAATCAATCGAGAGGAGTTCTGGGAGCAAGCCAAGGTAGCAATTTGATTCCTTTGTCTTTCTGATTCTCTTCAGGATGACGGTGTGAACTGTAAACTAGTCTCTTTGTTTTAACATTCTGAGGAAGTGGTTCTGTCAGATTTGTTTGATACCATTCATTTACTAGCAGCCTAAGTAGAATACTTTCTGCATTCTTGTAGCTCAATAAAACTGTACTAACTGGGTACTAACTTTTATGTCTCAGGGGTTTTATTAAAATTTTCTTGGGGTGTCTTGGAAACTTTTTACCATACCTACTACTACATTGTTTATGTACAGATTTCAGTCCTAATTGGTGAAAATCTGTTATAAAAACTTTGGCCAATTTAAAAAGCTATGATAATCTTAACAGTAAAATATAACTGGAAAATCACATGGTATATTTGTGGTTATGTATTGCTGGATTATTAATATGTAGAATATGTATATTTGTAGCAGTAGCCAAAAATATATTTTATGGGTCAAAAATCAAAGTAAAAAAAGTATGCCAAAAATCATTAGGATCATATTCATATATACAAAGATCATATTCCATGAAGATATTTTGTAAATTTCCAACCGTAAGTATATCACAATGTAATTTTTGCTTAGTATTATGCATTGCTAGGAACTTCATTTGGACATCCTTAAAGGCGATTTTCTCAGTATTTTGATTTTATGGCACCATCAGATTCCAGATTTTCAAATAGTTGTATCTCAGCCAAATATTGTCCTATCCTAACAAACCATACATCAATGGAAAGCTTTTTATTCAGCTTTCAGATGATGTGTAAATCTCAATTTCAAAAAACTGACCCTTATGACTGGTTTTGTGGTCCAGGGTCACATATCTATGTTGATTTTTACAAAACGTATGGCTGTTATTGTCACCACTAACAACAATAATGTTGCACGATAATGTTTTATAAAAGGTAGATACTTTTTTGCCAGTGCAGATAAATTTGAGACACATATGAAAAAAAATAAAATTAATCAGTGCAGACTATTTGTTGTGTATCATTTTCCAACCATACTGTAATTTTGCATTATGAACTATTTTTTATCACATATTTGAATATTTACAAATAAACTTTATAACTTTATTAAAATTATTAATTATTTTAATTATTTTTGTTTTTGCTGCATGAATTTAATTACTGAATTATTTAAGTATGTGCATTTAGGATACATAAAATGCTAGCTGTTAAGTTGTTAAGCTTAGCTGTAAGTAAGCAAGACAGAGTCTTATTTATACATAAATGTAAAAAAAATATTTTGACAAAAAAATATTTTATTCAACTAAAATAGTTAAAGGTGTGTTGAAAATGACACATTGCTGGTTCATAAAAATCCTAGAATTCTTCTAGTTGAAGAAACATTCTGCTAATTGCTGTGGAAAAAGGTAAAATTGAGGTTTTTATCATTATCAAAATAGAGTATTGCGTTCTATAATGTTTAGATCTATTTGTATCGACTGATGGATGTGGAACCAAATGCATACAATATAAATGAAATAAGGAAAAATAATAAGTATAAATGTTATTGTGGGAATCCTATTCTGACTGTAAATTCTTTCATTGATGTTTTATTGACATGTTCCTTGTTTAAAGCGGGAGGAGGAGTTGAGAAAGGAGGAAGAGAGGAAGAAGGCTGCAGAGGACCGGCAGCGCTTTGAAGCAGAGAGGATGGAGCTGGAAAAAAAAGAGCAAGAGGAAAGAGAGAAGCGGTACCGTGAGAGGGAGCAGCAGATCGAGGAACAGAGGTAGGAATGGTGCCACTGTGGCCAACACTGATGACCCTCAGCTGTTCATGATTATAATGCTATCTGTGTTTATATACGTGGTCACAGGAAGAAGATGCTGGAGGAGGAAGAGGCCAAAGAGAGGTCAAGGAATCAACCATTGATTGTAAGAGTGCGTATGCTTTGCATACAGTAAACCAGGTTTGGTGTTTTAAGAGATGCTTTTATGGCTTGAATCATTTACAGAATGCTTGATGGTTTATGGGTTTGAACCAGAAGGTAACCAAAAGATGACCTATGACTCGTGTATTCAGTAATATTGTTCTGTAATAAATGGATAAAATATTTGGGCAGTACACACACTTCAAAAGTATTTACGCAAAATCAGATGTATTTCACTAAACATTTGTAAAGTAAATTAGTTACAGACAACTACATGTGAACTAACCCACATTTAACTGTAATTTTAAAGAAAAAGTTTTTGCTGCCCCCTGCTGGAAATAAATAAGTGCGTTCATCCCCTTCACAGACGGAGCCCAGCTGTGAAGACTCTGGCCTGGACAAAAAGGAAACAGAGGTTGAGGTGGGTTGAAACAGAGCTTGTAAGGCCACTCCAGCATCGGTTCATTTCTCATATAAGTGTTTTTCAAAAGGAGAACAGATTCTGACCTTAACAAACTCAAATGTGGGGCAGATTTTTGTTATGATGACGGATATTCTGCTGGGGTTTACATGTGGGTCAGTGGGATTCCTCATGCTATTTCAAGACATTGTGTTTCTGTGCATGCGCAGTCAATAGGATCTTCAGTCTGAGAATGGACCAAAAAAAAAATCATTGTTACCTGCAGTTATTATTTGTCACAACATGTATTACTGGTTCTATCTATCTATCTATCTATCTATCTATCTATCTATCTATCTATCTATCTATCTATCTATCTATCTATCTATCTATCTATCTATCTATCTATCTATCTATATTATGTTTCACCTTGTTTTCCCGTGTTAATATGTTTATAGGAAGCAGCAGCCATCATTGCCCAAAGGCAAAGTAACCCACGGGAATTCTTCAAGCAGAGAGAGAGGGCCACAGCCAACAGCGTGGACATCTCCCCAGTCACCACGCACAGGACCGGTAAGATCATAGTAAAAGGGTGGAGAAGGGGAGGAGGAAGGCATATATGCTAAATCCTAAGCCTTTGTTTGTCCTGCTTCTTGCTCTTCACATGTCTCTCAATCTGTCATTTAATGTGAATGAAACAGCACAGCTCAGGAGAGACCATCTGTCTCAGAATGTGCTGAAATCTCTGCTCTGAATCATCATGACAGATTTGTTAGGTTCATAGACAGTTAAATTATGTAGATAGATATACCTTTATATATTTATATAGAGAACAGAGGTTAAAGAGGATCTAAACTTCATATACTCCCGATGATTAATGTAAGCCTTTTTTGAATTATGTATCAAAGTTTATGGATATACAGTATATATAGAAAGACAGATTATTCAAATGTTATAATAAATGTTCATAGTTAATTTGATTAACTAAGATAGGGTGACCAAATGTGCCATTTTCCCAGGACACGTCCTGGCCAGGATTTCTATATTGCCTAAAATATCCACGTTTTGGCTTTGTTTGCACTGCCCGACCAAAAAAAAAGAACCGTGAGAGCACTAGAGAGCAGACATCATCTTGTGCTTTTGAATCGCTCTCACGGTACTTGGATGATCGGTATGCTCAGTGCTGCTTCAAGTCGAACACTAATATGTACGCGTATTTGCATCGCTTTGGCCGTTCTCTGTAGATCCCACCTTCTCACGCACCATGATTGGTCGATAACGTGCAATGTCTGCATGTTATTGGTCAAACGATATTTACCTTCATTAAGTATGAAAACAGGAAACCAAAGCCAAAACCTGGATATTTTAGGCAATATAGAAATCCTAGCCAGGACGTGTCCTGGGAAAATGACACGTTAGGTCACCCTAAACTAAGATGCCTCATTGTGGCCAGAATCTAAGCTAAACCAGCTAAACACCAGTGGGAGACTAGTTAAACCAACTAAAATCAGCTTAAACCACCTCCGGCTGGTCATTTTGATCAAAACAAATAGTACAATCTAATAATAATAATAGTTTAAAAACCTAACATTTCTGTGTACTAATGTGTTATGCTTAATAGAATATTAAGCATAATAGCTTAGCAACATGCTAACAACATGCAAACTCTTGAAATCTTTTTGATAGTTGTGCTTTGCCTAAGTCATACAGCTCACTAACTGATGTTATTTCTTACTAAAGTGACTAGTTGAGAACATGTTTTGTTTCAGCTTATTTTCACATCAGCTTCAGATGTACCTACTAGAAGTTGAGTATATCAATGATTTCAATACTTGCTGAAAAAAGTGACTGGAAATTTCAAACAAGGACTGCTATGACTGAGATAAACCATCTTAAACCTGCAAACCACCATAGGATAGTTTAAGTAGTGATTTTTTTTTTTTTTTTCAGCAGGGTTGCTGAAGCAAGGATTGCTTTATTGTCAAAAATGTTATATTGGTGCAATTTTCCAACAGACTGAGCAATATTATTAGTGGATGATTATGCCATTTCATTGTTTATTTAAGATCTTAGGCTTTTCAGTGTTGGAGTGAAAGTCAAACTCTTCACTACCATCTGTTGTCGAAGGGTACAGACACTGAAACAACTGCTGCTTTATTTTAAGAGGGTGTGAGACCATCACACTAACAACTGTTTTCTTACCTCTCTCCTTCTACCTCACTTTTTTCTCTCCATTTCTTGGTAATATCTTTTTTTAATGCTGCTCACTCCATTCTTTTGGTTGTTAACACATCTGTTTGATTTCCGTTTCAATATTCTGTCCATTCCATCTATCCTTCTGATGATCCTGGATCTTATTTAACCTCTACCCAACTGCTGCACATCCATCATTGCTTCTGTTTTGAACTCCTGCCTCTCTATTTCTCTAATCATTTCTCATTTCTACAAATTTCTTCCCCTCTCTATCCCTGGATTTCTTTCATCCTGTCTATCTTGGCTGGTCTTCCTATGTCACACCTGTGTACATCGCTCTATGTGTGTGCGTGTGTGTCTGCGTGTCCCGCACGATGGTCCTGTCTCACGTTTACCAGGCCGCTTGGACAGTCCATTCTTGAGGCAGCAGCACAGTCCATCCGATTGCAGCCCGTCCCCTTCTCGCACTCCGCCCTATTCACGGCGGCAGCCAGGTCCACCTGGTAGGTACTGGACAGATCTTGCTAAGGGCTACTGCATCAGCATAGGATCACGAAGGCACCAGCCTAGCCTGTAGCCACCCTCTTCACTGAATTACCGTTTTTCTTTTGGCTTTCTCAGCAACACTGCTGTTCTGAGAGCATTCACTGTGGCTGCACTGTACCGGATGCACCCTGGTCTTCCAGTGTCAGTATGTGCTAGTATCAAAGGGATAGTTCACCCTGAAATTAAGCATCTGTCCCCATTTACTCAACCTTATGTCGTTCCAAACCCATGTGACTTAGTTTCTTCTGTGGAACTGCCAAGCTGCTCTTTTCTCTAAAATTAAAGTTTGTGATTCTCCAAAAAAAGACAAAAAGAACAATGGGATTAATTAGCTATATATTAAGCCATACATCAAAGCATCAAATAGAATGTGCTATATTTAATATTTTTTATTGTATATTATAGATGTAAAATAATTTAAGAGTAAAAAGAAAAAAGTAATTTAAGATATAGCGACAGATATTTTCTGCTGTATTGTGATGTATATCCAAGTGTAACAGTGTTCTGAAAAAGAAATAAAAGCATAGAGCAGAGATTTGTTTCTTCTGTAAGTCTGTAATTTCACCAAAAGGTCAAGTTATAACATTTGGATAAAAATATTATGAAGTCAAAAAAAGGTATATAACATGCATTTACAAAATAGATCACTTCATTCCAACTTTAATTGTAATTTTTTACATATTGAATAGTACATCGCAAAAATGTTTCTCTTCTATAATGTATCACATTGGCTCTTCTCCTTTTGTCTTCCATGAAAAAAAAAATTGTCTTCAGGTTCTGAAACAACATGAGAGTGAGTAAATAATGACAGAATTAAATTTTTCTGTGGATTAATAAATTAGAATTTCAGTATGAACTGAAAATTGTCCCACTCTGGAGCAGGTTTAGGGTGTCCTGATAAAGACAGAACCACTTTTTAAGACACTGTGTCCTCAGCTCTTACAAGGTTGAACTATATGTCCAATCTCAAGTGACCATCTCCCCTTCTGTATGTCCCATCTCAAGTAACCTTCCGTTCTAGCTAACTAGACTACGGCCTTCTCAGTGTCACAATCCATTTCTTCAGTGATTTGAACCATACTGCCATCTTCTCTGGGTCCACAGTCCGTGTTTGTGTTCTATACTTGTTGTCCGTCGACTTTGTATTTTGCACAGGAAAGACTGAGTATGTGTTGTTTTGAAGCAATGCTGTGGACGTTTGGAGGACTGAGACAAAGTGATTCTTTTGGTTAGGGAGATCTGGTTGAATCTCACCAATGTTACTCCCCTCATGTCCCCCTTCCTCTCCTCCCATGCTCTTTCTGACGGATAACCGGCGGCCCTACCTGCGCTTCCCTCCGTCCTGTTGACCTGTGAGTGTATGCCACATTGCACCGCATGTGACTGTGGTCTCTGCGTTCCATGGACCTTGTGTGACTATGGTATCGTTTGTGGAGCTGACCTTGTGGTGTGTTTGACTGTAAAATTCAACAGCAACACAAGGACAAATGGCACCCACAATTATCAGTGTGTGCTATGAGGACTAAACATTGGGTCTGTACTAAGACCCAACATCTAAAGATTATCTATAGTGATGCAGTGGATTTTACTTTTCAGAAATTTGAATTGTCACTTGGTCTGTACAACTGTTTTCCTGCAATCAGTATTTCTGATGGTCATTGTGGTTTCATTAATTGTGCTTGTTATGTCTTGTGAGGTCTTCCTTCAGCTGTAGCTGTATTAAAGTGGCTATCTCCAATATTTGCATCTCAGTTTTTTGTTGCATTACGAGATGGTGACTTCCAGTGGAAAATTTCATAGCTCAGAGTTCAGGAGACTTAATTGGGTTTTAAGTATGCTTCATCATCCATAGTAACTTTGTCTCAGATGTTTCTCCTGAATTTTCTAAAACAGAATTAAATGAGACGATTCTTGACATACAATAAGAATTAGGTCAGATAATTTAGTTTTGAATTAATTTGATAACTATTTGAGTTCAAAAATGAAATCTCTGACTTTTGATTGTAGACTTCTTAAAGGGGTCATAACATGGATTTTTTTTAATTATTTTAATATATTCCATGAGGACCTTTGGTTATAAGTTTACTGTTTGTCGATGTCTTATGGAATCGACTGCACCCGGGTGACGTCACCTTGCACCTCGGATCCAAAACGAGCCATTTTCTTAGGGTTTGTTAAATAAATGCTTATTTTTAATTGATGATGAGGACATTTTAAGTTATGAAACTTGCAGGATGTATTGAGCATACAAAGACCTCTTTGATACAAGAGATCAAAAGATCCAGAAAAATTTGGTTTCTCATGTCATGACCCCTTTAATCTCTGCAAATCAGAGCATGATTTGTATTAGTTTACAGTAGATGAGAACATATACGAGATTGTAAACATTTAAATTTGCTCTATGTTAAATATTACTGTCCAGGAGAAACAATTGAGATATTAAAGAGATCTCAACTGTGGTTGTTCTTCCCAGAGGGCTGGTGTGTCATTATGTAGATATCCTCTAAAATTGCATAAGACTAATAGATTTTAGATCTTGGCTGTATGATTACATTACATCTTGTCTTATATTGACCACATGCCACTTAAAACTCAATTAATTGAATATTTTTTTTAACTTGTCAGCTTGCTTTAGCTTGTCATGAGATCGAGAGATCAACCTTTAGTGTTTCTGTATGTATCATTTCATAATGCCATGACACATTGGTGGATGCATACATGCTTAAGTGCTGTTTAAGACATTTTTTATTAATAAATCATCTTTCTTGCACTGATATCTATAAGAGTGTGCATGTTCAGAAACTACATGAATTTGTAAATTTGTGAACTAATTTTCTGCGCTGCACACTGTGTTGTGTCTTCATGGTCACGTTGGCATGTCTGTGTTTTATTGTTATGATCACTGACGAGGGCACTGGGGACGATTCACTTTTTTCAGACAGACAAAACACTGCTTGCTATTGTTTGGCATTGTTAGCAATCGTTTCAGACTATCTGCAAATTTTGTCATCTGTGTTGTGATTGATATTTTGGCTGGTATGAGTAGTTTGAGATTTACTTGAGCCCAGATCAAACGTTTACCTTCTCTTTGATGTCTCAGATGACTCCACTGGAATCCTCGAGCGCAGCATGACCACTGGATGTACTCCCATCCCCAAAATTGCCATTCAGGAGGAAAAAGAGGACTTCATTCGAAAGGAGTTTGGTAAGGCCTCAAGAACAAGGGAGCTCTTTTGACCATTTTTTTTTTTTTATATTTGTTTAGTGTTTTTTCTTGATTTAATATTGGGTCAGAGCTGTGGCCTAGAGGTTGGCACATTATGCTTGTGTGGGTAACATGAGTTTGAATCTCACTCAGGATTTTTCCTGATCTTATGCCCCTCGTTTATCTTATCATTAACAGTTACCTACCTCTCAATTAAAGTCTCAAAAAAATAGTAATTAAAAAATTACAAAGCAATATTAATAATAAATATAAGGGGCCTAGCACAACAGAGGCAAAATGGCTGAAAAATCCTAAATACAGTCGCTGGTAATATGAATTAATGGTCTATCACTTTTGTCCAGTAGGTGGTGCTATGTTCACTGTGATGTGACAATGACACAGAAGCCAGTTTCCACCACTGGAACTTTACCCAGGAATTAGAGAGTTTGGGCTGGTACTCGGTGTGTTTCCACCGCAGGAACCAGTATCTAAATAAAGTTCCGGGTAAAAAAAATGCCCTTAAGAAAGTCTCTGCTCACGAGGTAGTACTTTTTCAAAGGTCCGGAACTTTCAGGAGCAGGACTTGGGCACTAAACATGCTGATTGGTTGAGTTCACGCAGCTTTGTGATTTCAACCATCATTTATTCGGATAATTTTCAAAATATTACTGTTATTGTGTCATGAAATGTAGTTTTAAAAGTATTTCAGGCAAGAATGTAGTTGTTTAAAACTCAAATCTGCGGTTTATTTATAAAGACAGCGCCTGTTTAAAAATGTGTTTCGCCGATTTCGGAGACGATCAGCTCCACGCGATCAGTGGGAGCTCAGTTCTCATGTATCTGCCTAGAGCAGTCTCAACTCGGCTAGTCCTCCTGACATTTGCCGCTGGCTCTGATGTCTCTTTAGTGGTTAAACATAAAATATAATTAGTTTGGGGTAAATCTAACAGGTAATCTTTGGTCTTTATTCAATTTATCTATATGTTAAAATGAAAATAAAAAAAAGGCAATTGATATAATATTTTGTTTCATTGTGATGTAGGGTGTATATATACACATTTCCCTGAACTAAGTACATTTCTGCGGCAATTATTATGTTTAAATGAAAACAAAAGGAGGCAGTGGTATTTGATATCCTATTTCGTTTTATTGTAAATATACAGTGAGGAAAACTGCAGTAGCCAATGCGAGCTGACTGATGTTATCAAGTACGCTGCTGTTTGCAGAATTACCGGTCCAAAATTTGCGTACTTTGTATTGAGAAACGTGCACATACCTAGGTCACCAGAATATTTGCCTAATCTTCATGGTACTTTAGACCGCGGTGGAAACGTAGAAAGCAAAAGATCTGGGGGAAAATAGTTCCTGGGGAAAAGGTTCCTGGTACAATTGTTCCGGGTAATTTCAGTGGAAACACGGCAAAAGTTTGGTGTAATTGAATTAAAGTTTAGATGCAGTTTGTCATTATGCCATCAAATCTGTTGAAACAGTAATTGAAAGCCATTTGGTTTATTGACACAAAATCCAAAATCTATGTCAAATTTGGTGAAAATCAGCCCAATGGTCTAGGAGGAGTTTGAAAAAGTACTGTACGTTTTCAAAGAAAATCTGAATTGTCAATTATGGCATAATTGGTATCAATGTTCTCAGCAAAGAATCTATTAACACCAGTTTCATGACAATAGACAAAACTAATCAAAAGCTATTAGCATTACTTTTCAAGTACCTTCAGGGCATGGTCAGTGGAAAATTGGGTTATTGTTCGACTCGGAGTTTCTTCAAATCTAAAAACACCAGCCTTATGATTTTTGGCCAAACCATTTTTCATATCTCCTGACCGTTAGGTGGCAATGTGCCAAAAATAATTTTAAGTCATACTATTAATATATTCCTTAATATAATATTTTTAGAATTATCGTTAGTTTGTTTTATCCATGACACATTCTTGCTACCAACTTTTTGCACAGAACCTGTTTCATTGTTTCAGCTGAGTGCTTTTTGATTGAAAGGAAGAAAAAGAAACAAAGGACATACAATGCATGCATATTGTATCTGAAGCAGCAGTGTTATTTTAAATACTAAACGGTTTAGATCCAGAAACAGATTCTTCAGTGTCCTCCAAAAAATGAGTTCACAAGTTTACAAGGACTTTTTGGGATGTAAAATGTTGAATCTCAGCTTAATCATTTACACAGTTGGGAGGCTGTTATTGCTCTCTCAAAATCATCTCTTGCATGCAAACTGGCCCCTGTGATGCGGCCAGGGGCTCATTTGTTTGTCCAGGTTGTGTTTGCCTTCACAGCTGACTGATTTTTTCAGCTCATGAGTGTAAACCCTGCACTAAATGTACTTAAGAAAAGCACTTCACTGGGGCTGAATTTATTGCTCATAATCAGAACAGTAAGAAAACATACCCATAAAAATCATTGATTTTCACCATGAATACTTCCTTAAGACGAAAGGACTGAACTGAAGTGTATTTGATATATATTATATGGTGTAATGAATACCTTTAAACATTGAAAAAAAATGTGAAATCAAGCAGTTGATTTTACCCTTAAAATTATTTTTGTTAACCCAATATTTTCTGATTGAATATGTCATGTAATCACATGGAACAATTTATACCCCAAATATAATTTTCTTTTTTTTTTTTGTGTGAAAATTTTAACTTGATTTAACTTGTAAAATGTAATAAATAGACATACATTGTCACTTAAGTAAAATCTAAAAAATTTTATCTGTAAAATAGGTTAATATTATAAAATTTCTTTAGAAGATAAAAAAGCACCCTTTTGGGCCCCCAGGGTGTTTTAGTAATGCATTGCACGTACAAGTTCCATGTTCCAAATTGCTGTTCTTTGGAGTTAATTGCACAAAATGTTCTTGCACAATATAGTTCCGTATTTCTTCAGTTTTCTTTTTCTTTCCTTCAGCCTTTGACACTCCCAAGCAAACTCCAGTGCAGGAATCCGGCTTCGTCAAGACCTCTCCAAGTGTTTCCCCCCAGCCCAGTAGCACCGCTCCATTATCCAGCACAGACGACAGCCTGCTAGACTTGTGGGACAGTGGCCCAGCACCCGCTACGGCCCCTTCCCAGACCCCCAGCCACATTATGGACCTGATGGAGGACACCCCGGAGCCTCATCTTGCCAGCTCCTCCCCTGCTCTCCCGCAGCCACTCATGAGCTTCGATGAGGTGCCTGACACCCCCTACTGCACCGGCACAGAAGACGACCCCTCCAGCCTGGTGGATGTTGATGTGGCCGGACCCCACCAGATGACCCTGAGTTACCAGCAGGCCCTGCAGCATGCTTCTGGCTCTGACAGCCAGGACCTGGATGACGGACAGCTGCTGTTGACCAATGGAGACACGCTGCTTAAAGAAGGGACCCAGGTGAGCAGAACTCAATGTTAAAATGAACAATGCAATGTTGTTTTGCCCCTCATTCTCCAGCGTGCTTTATATACTTATGTATGCTTTTTTGCCACTAGATGGCAGCATATGTTCCTTTTTATGACTCATGACAAAACACTAGCTATATTCAAGATGCTACATTTGCATGAAGCTTTATGTGTTTACATATAGCCATCATATGTTTGTGTTTGTACAGGCCAGTGAAGGCTACTTCAGCCAATCACAGGAGGAGGATTTCGCCCAGTCGGATGACTGCACTGCAAAAGTCAACCCAACACCAGTTTTTTATAACAAACCACCAGGTGAGATCACAGCATTTTGAAGCACATGAACTGATTTAATGAATGCAATTGATGTACTAAACTAACTAAAAATGAATAAAAACTATATTGACATAAAAGCAATGATATAAGCAATAAATAAAAGTCATAATAAAAGTTTTTAAAACTTGAATACAAATTTAATTGAAAAAGGAAAACATAAAAGGTATAACTAAATGAAAACGAAAAGCAGATCAATGCCTTTTTAAAAAAACAAACAAAATTCATATTTATTGTATATATTAGCTACATTGTATGGGAGTTATTATGCTTATAAACACATCTTCTGTTTTCTGTTCCAGTTACCTGTTGTTAACTCTAGAATGTGTGCTATGTGAACAGACTCTGAGTTTATAGCTTAAATTTTTGGAGAACAGCACATTAGATATCAGGAATATTATCATGAAATCTAAAATTTTGTTGATATACTGTAAATAAAGCAGAAATAAAATCTAAATATTACATTTTGCCTCGGCGACTAACTGAAATATGTTTAAAATTAAAACATTACTAACTACTAACTATTACTAAAATTACTAACTGGAAATACATAAACTAAAAATGAAATAAATTAAACTAGTGAAAATTAAATAATGAAAAGGAATATAATAAAATTATTCCGATTAATATGAAAAATTGAAAATTAATGATAATTCAAAAATTAATAAAATAATAGTATATAAATAATAATACACTAGCATTGCTGTATGACCGACATAAACGAAAAGCCACAAAAGCAAAATTTGTATTTTATGGGTCCTTAAAAGAGTAGTTCACCTTCATTCAGTTTGTATGTCTTTCAATCCTCTGTGGAACATAAAAGAAAAAAAAAGTTCTTATTAATTGAAATAAAGTTAAATGAAATAATATAGAAAAATGCATGCTTGTTTCCAAGAACAAAAAATAAATAAATTAATCATTTAGTTTAACATGATGTACTAAATTAAAACTGAAATAAAAATAAAAAACTATATAGACATTAAAAAAAATAACAACACCAAAAACTTTTAACAATGTCAAGTGAAAACAGAAAAAATTCAATTCAAACAATTATTAAAAACTATTATAGTATCTCAGTGATACAGCCTCAGAAACAAGTGATGAGATATTCACCCAAAAATTCACCAAACATTCAAAATGACATATGGATAAATAATGAAAAAAATAATAATTGAATGAACTTTCCAATTGATGTTTTCCTTTCTTCCAGATATATGTCCTCTTGCAGGTGTATGAATAAACAAGAAAAACAAGCAAATAATTACTTCTTGTTAAATCACTTCGTTGCCTCAGAAAAGATCCTAATATAACATGTTTGTCTTATACTCTGCCGCAGAAATCGACATTACGTGCTGGGATACAGACCCCGTGATGGAAGATGATGATTAGGAGCGACTGAGGGAAAAAGAGGCGACACCTCTATGAAAACTTATTTTACAACAGTTACAGAAGTCTTGCATCAAAATGTTTTAGATAAAAAAAACAACAATAAAAACTACATTAGCCACAGAAGAAAAGGACTTGGGTTATTGTTAAAGATGCCAGTGGGTATGAGCGCTCTCAGTTCCTGTATGTGTGCATGAGTGTGTTTATTATTTATTTCGGTCTTTTTTTTTTTCTATACAGAGTATAGCACAGCGTGTCTCTAGCGCTCACCTGTGTTTTATCGATCCCTGTGCCTAACAGGTGTGTGTAGTAGCAGATTAGACCGTTCTGTTTTAGTTTCTATCTCCTTTATTAACACTGAGCTTAGGTCTGCTCAGTGGTTCAATCAAGTTCCCTACAATCTTAGTTGTTTAGTTGAATCACATGTGTTTGAGTGTTATGCCCACAGGGGCCTTTGCTTTGATGACTCAATCGGTCAGGGACGGTCGAACCCTCACCTTCGTCGAAGCAAAGGCATGTCAGAACTCGATTTTAGCTTCAGTTGCGTCAATTGTATTTAGCAAATGGAAAATGAAGGGGGTTTATGTGATTACGAAACAATTTTGTGTTGTGCCAATTATTTTGAGTATGACGTGTCGGTGTAACGGCCTTTTAGTACTTTAGCGCCAGGTGGCATATGTATATTTTGACTACATATGAGACAGTGTGTATAAACAATGGCTGAAACTGACTTTTTTCTTTCTTTTTTTTTTTAAACTGCAATAGAGCTTCAATTTATTGAGAATTTAGGCAATAACAGTCGTAGTGGACTCCATTGGGAATTGTTTTAGTTAGATATTCGGTAGTGTGCGTGTTTGTATTATTATTGGAAAGGCTCAGGCCTGAAACATACTCTACGCAAGTATGCAAATGCTGACACGAATATAAGTCTGTAGTCCCGCTGTATATATTGGCATGCAACCTAAAAATGGTGTTAAAAGATCAGTAGTTTAAAATGAAAATTTTGTCATTCTGTTGTTCAAAATAAAGTAAGTCATACAGTTTTTGGAACAACATAAGGGTGAATAAATAACAGAATTTTTATTTTTGGGTGAACTAAACCTGTAAGAAGCCAAGATATTTACCTTTAAATCACTATTATTCAAATATCTAGCTATAAATGTGTAGCTTACCAGGACTGAAACTGTCACTCCATTATGACAGTAGTCAACGTATTATGGTCGTTTCGGTCTTACAAAAGTCGGTTTATGTTAATGCTAGCTATAGCACCCCATGTGGTAGTGCTGAGAATGCTGTGCTTAGCGTTCTAAGCGTTCACTGCATCCTTCTAACACATTTTAGCAAGCTGCAACAAGTGAAATAAAAGTATTTGCATTCATTTACTTGCGTAGAGTATGGTTTCGACCTTTTTTTCTTTTTGTGGACGTGATTTTGAAACTTTTAAATTCGTTTCATGCTCCAAGGGAAGGAATCTCCTTCTTATCTCAGATTTCAAGCCATGGTAATCCATATTATTGAAATATAATATTAATATGCTTATTTTTAGGTTGTTGCTAGTTAACCCAGGACTTTCTTTAGAGTAATGTGACCTTAGCAAGTCCAGCAATTTGTAAAGACATTTTTATGAACCTAATATTACTGAAAACCTTTAAACTAAATTTGGATTTGTAACTGACTTTTACACAAAGACAAATGCAAGGACACGTCGCCTTGCTCAAGGGCAGAACTGAGAGATTATCTCACGTATTCAACAATGACTCAACCTGTAATCTTTCTTGTAACAGCCCACATCCTTAACTGATAAGTTATCACCACCCACTGTCCCGGCCTTGACTGACCACTGTCTTCCTCATACTTTTAGTCAAGTTGTAAAGCAGCATCATAACATCTTGGATTTACAAAGGATTTTTGGAGTGGAAAAGCAAGCAATACGACTAAACCATTAGTATTGTCCTGTAAATAGCTCTAATTTTGCTCTAACATGTATTGATTCACCACCCATGAAAAACAGGGGGTTGGCGTATGTTTGGATTGGGATTCTTATGTTTCTTTGGTGAGAGAGAAAAGGGTCGCTCAGTATGAAACCTAATAGGAAGTAACCCGCATCTTTAACAGTAACTTAGCCCCTTTTGAAATAACTTCAGTGTATTCCTGTTCACCCTCCTACCTCCTTAGTAGTGATTATTACTCTCTCTCTCCCTCAAACTACTAGGAGACTACTACTACTACCACTACTATTATTACTATTAGTACTACTGTTCTACTACAGTAATTTCTTCTTTGCCCCTGAAGCAAGGCTTAGCGACTCCTGAAAATTCTTTTTTAATTCTTTTTTTTCTATCTCTTCCTTTTTCCGTCCGCTTCTCACACGCTGTTTTTGAAACAAGCACAAGATCTTTTGTGACATGCTATGTGCTTATGTATGTTATTAAAAGACTTTAAAATCCTTCAGAAAATTGTGGACTTGTGTATGTTTTTTTTTATCTGCAACAAAACAGACACAGAGATGTTGAAACGCTGTAATAACTTTAGACTTTGTACCTAGATGTTGAAACGCTGTAATAACTTTAGACTTTGTACCTCAGTTTTGGAAGCACGACATTATAAATTAAATACAGATCTAGAAATAAAGTACAGTCTGTAATGGATAGATGCCGACTGATTTTTTCCTCGTTGAAAACTGCAAAAACGAAAATTTAATTAAAAATAAATTATTTTAATTTTTTGATAAATTATGGGCTGAACCTCCATTGACACTGCTGCCGAGCAGAGTATGAGCGGAAGCGGTGTTATTTGACACTGAATTGAAGTTTGAGCGGATTTAGACTAAAAACTTGTATCAGGAGCGTCGAGGATTTTTCAACTCGCTCCACCTAACAATATCCATTGACGAATAGATTTTCATTGAGAAATCTTTCGTATAAAATGACAGAACCCTTTAGGCCGACATTTTTAGCACAGAATCATCCATGATAAAAGATATTTAGCTATATTTTGATACACAGAATGGCATGTGATGCACAGAAGTACTATAGATGCAACGGTAAAATAGTCGAGATGGATAAAATGTTAAGGCGAGTTCACGCCAAGGAATTTGTACATCCTTTAGTTGATTCTTTTACAGGTTAAACGGCCTCCCTGCTTAAAATCGGCTAGATTTTAATGTACATACAGGACATTCACAGTTCCCTCGCTTTACGCACAAATGCTTTTAAAAACAAACTGTAATATACAGTAACAGACACAAGAATTGTTTTGAATATATATTTGTAATGGAGATAAATATGCTGTAGCCAGCGCATTATATATAGATCTGTAGCAAAATAACAACAACAATTAAACTAATATTTTAAATTAAAAACAAATTTTTAATAGCAGAAAGCTAAAATCGTTGGCTTTTCTCTCGTTCGGGACAATCCAAACATTGTTGCCCATTGTAGGCTAAAAAGTTTGCATTCGGACAATAGCCTATCGATTTCATAACTCTCCTGTCAGTTTACGCGAAAAAAATTTTTTTTTTTTTTTTTATAAGCATTATAACATTGATACATTTCAAGTGGCCCGCATGCCCCCTCTGAAGGCTCGAGCAACGTTTCTGTATCAATGAACCGCGTGGCTTAGTGATTATTAACATGCGCGATAGCGCAGTCACAATTCAAAATTGTTGCCACACTAAAACCTTACTTCAATCTGCTGCCGAGTGTTAGCAGTTTGTTTCGCCAAGAATGAACAGAGTTAATAAGTATTTCCCAAAGCTAGACCGTGTCTGCTATTGCAAACAAATTGATATAAGACCTAAAAGATTATATTATTAACCTAATTCAGCGGGCATAACCAAGATGAAATGAGCTAGAAAACTGCTTTAATCCTATATATATATATAATGTTCTGTTTTAAAAACACTGACTCACTGCATAAGCTGGCCTTTGTTAAAGGTGAATGTCTTATTTTTGCCTTGAGAAGCATGATCCTAGTATTAAAGACTAATATATTTTATATTTGGCGTTTTTTGGACAATTTGTTTATCTAATTGTGATTATTGATATCAGCCTCTTTTAAGCTTATGATGGCTTTCATTGAAAATGGCACAAACGGGGTACATTTGGTACATAATACGTCTCATATATGCTAATTTGCAACCACAGTCCACTTATCATAGTGGATGTGAGAAGGCTGTGTACCAGAGCAGTGACGGTACTGCTCACTTCATCTATGCAAACAGATTCACACAGCTCTTCTACGGTCGCTTAGCAACACATTGCTGGCAGAGAGAAGACGGTTTACATCTCTGTCTTTAGCTTCTGTTGTGATATAACTGAATATAGAGAGTAAAAGCAGATACAGTCATTTTAATCTGCAATATTCTTCCAAAATTATCATCAAACATTTCCTTTAGATTAATTAAAAGTATTTTGGGGCTGTAGCCATTTTTTGAATGCTGTAGTGTAACCTAGCAGGATGTTTTTGAAATGACAGTAAAGTGCTGTAAATTTAATTGATTGTCTCTCTACAATATTGTATTTTGGTCTGTGCAAAAATATGAATGTTTCACCTGAACTGATCCATTTTTTTTTTTTTTTTTTTTTTTTTTTTTTTTTTTTACAGGGCATTATTTTTATTTCAAATAGAAATAAAAATATGGTGTACAATGCCTTGAAATTGTACTCAAGGTAAACTTTCATTGTCAACTTTGACAATTGTCAGGAATGAAATTTGAAAAGTAATCAATGTATTCTTCATTTAATTGCATTATTTAATTTAGTCAGGACAGGTTATAAACGAAGCAGGGAACAATTCTTCATACATCAAGTCTTTATAGCGTGGGTTGTGGGACGTATGATTCCTTTATGCTTTTGTTATTTTCGGGCGGTCTAGTAATGGCTGCGCAATTAAAAATAATGAACCAAAGACTCATCACTATGATGTAGTAAAAGCATTGTGCTGAATGTGTGCCCACATACGCCGCTAATTGCTTTTTCACATTTCCAAAATTGAGCTTATTTTAATCAAATGTCATTTTAAAACATCCAGCGCATGCATGAAAGCAGAGTTTTTTGCCGGGAAGCTGACAAAGACAGCCATTAGATGGATTGAGGTAGAATCGTTTAAGGACATGGAAACATACATAATAGAAATGATGGCAATAAAAGGAAAAAATTAAATCTAGCATTTTTCCAATGTAGCAATCACTACATTGATAACGTAAAACAGCCTAGCAAAAGGGAAAACTCTGAGAAGCACCGGTATATAAATGGAGTTTGTTGAATAAATGCCAGAAATCCCACATGTGGCTGCAACAACAGCAGGGCAGCATGGTGATGCATGAAAATGTTGATAAATCGCAGGTCATTACAAACAAGGTCCTATCTTCAATTTTATGAGCACTTTAAGGAGGATGGATTACATTTATATATATATATATATAAAATCATTCTTCATACAGAGATTCAGTATCAGTAAAAAAGAGAATAGTACTATTGACATGAAATAAAAGGCAGTTCCTCAACGTACCCGCATGGTCTGATGCATTAAAGGGTTAGTGGATTGAAAGATCCTGGTCACTTTGTTGTTTTGTATTATTTGTGGTTATTGTGCTTTTTAAAATATCCTGTAAGTTTTAGAACTCAAAACTTTCTCATTACTCTAAAAACAGCTTATATTGAAGCCAGTCTGCCAAAATGACAGGTTGTGGAATGTGCCACTCTATGATGTACAGTGTTGGGCAAGTTACTCTGAAAATGTAATCAAATTACTGATTACTCCATTTAAAAGTAATCACGTTACTGTTCTGATTGCTTTATTTCAAAAGTAATTAGTAATTAGTTACAATACTAGTTATGTTACTTTTTTCTCCATGATGTCTATGAAATCCCAGCATACAAGCTCCCGATAAATACTTGTTATTAAAGCATAAACATAATTTCAGCACTGCATTGCTCATTGCTGCAAACACGTGTTATAGCCTAAATAGAAACTCTGCATACGCTTGCACCTGTTAATCATTCATATTTTATAATAGTTCATGTTGCTTTTGCACAATAGATGAATAACAATTTATTTGTTTTAGATATTTTGTTTAGATATTTCTATTTTGTGAGGTTTGTGAATCACTTTATTCTCCCGCATCCCGCACACACAAGTCTCTGCACTCGCCTATCAAGTCTTGTCCCGCGCCGTGCTCTGTTGCGTCGAGTCTCACAGGCCATGGGCCTCACTTAAGTCTCACTTAAATTACTCCGTTACTAAAAAAAGTTATCAAATTGCAGTAATGCGTTACTGCCCAACACTGATGATGTAATAGTGCGGCTAAATCACCTCCGCAGAGGAGGATCAACGCCTGCTTCTACATCGCTGCCTCTTTAGACCCGCCCATCGATTTGGGCATGTAGTGTAAATGAGAGTGGAAAATGCAGGTGTACACAGAAATCAAATGATAAAGATGCTCCAAAGAAAACAAGATGATGTGCAGTGCCAAGTTGTGGAAAAACACGGCCTTTGCATCGCCATGCTTATGATCCTAATATTAGAAAAGAGTGAATGAACTTTAGATTTAATGAAGGTTCAGACTGCATCAGCAAGAACTTGGTCCTTTGTTAATTTCATTTTTCCATGGAATCATTTACAAACAAAGCACAATTTGACGCAGTATTTTCAGAAAGACTGAAACTAAAAGACTGATGTGCCAACTTTATTTGATTTGACAGTAATGTCTCACCACACAAGTGTGAGTAACTGTTTTCATTACATGGTCAATATTGCTTTGTCTGAGGTTGTTTGATATGTACTGAGTATTTATGTTTTTTTAACCTAAATCACAGCATCATTCATCTATAAAGGATGTAAACATACACAAGTGTTAGCCAATCACAGTAGCTGTTTACTTTACAGTCTACACTCTGCAACGCCTATTCAAACAGAGCGTTCTGATGAGGGGGGTTAAAACATGACAGAAAACAGCCTATTAACTTCTAAATATTTTTTTTGATGTAAAAATCTTAGTAAGGGATCTCAGAGAACAGTGCAAAGTAATTTAAAAAGGCAGCTCATGACCCCTTTAAGCTGTGAGAGACAACTTTTTTTTGACACTACAGACATGTTTCAAAAATCGCAATTCTTCAGCCAGCTTCCTTTTGAGGATTTGTGATTACTTTGAAGCTTTTCCGTCCACCCCCAAAGTTCAGACTCCTTCTCGAGAAAAGAACTGGCAGAAAATCCAGAAAGAGATGCCAGGTATTGTTTCCCAGTTTATGAAACATTTTTGTACAGCTGAGCAGCATTGTGTAGCTACAGTACGGACCTACCACTGTCATTTCACCATGTCGCACTTCTGTATTTTACCCCATGTCACAAACAAAGGGTTTGAAATGTCATTTGTATTATATCAGTGAGCTGCAGACTAGAAAGGAAGAAGAGATGATGTGAGGGGTGAGGTGTTGGTGGGCTGCAGACAGCTCCCGGGAGCCATGGCAACAGAATTCACATAATAGCTGCTGCTCTGCATCAGGTGGAGATGCCACGGAGAGCTAGGAGGAGGACGAGAGAGAAATATGAGTATGATGGATCTGCAAATGAACCCCTGAACAAAGCTGAATCATACTGAACTGATGCGGCCCCCAAAAGACAGAGTTCGAAATGCCTCTGGCAGACTCTTCAGACCACATATGACTCAGCATTGTGTGTTCATTTCAGAAAGTGGTCTGGAGGTCTATTTTTGTGGTCTCATACCGCTGTGCTTCGACCCAAAAGGGGAATGGCTGTGGGCAAACCATAGTGTTGATCCAGACCACGGAGTCCCCGCAGCCCCAAGTCTGTGTGAGTCCGGCCCTCACGAGGCATGGTGGCAATGGCAGAGGCCTGAGGCTCAACTGGCAGGTTGTTGTGGTTAAGGTCCATGGTGGACAGGAGGTGCCCCAGTGAGTCCCAGCATCTGGCCGAAGGTAGGCGTATTAGGGAGGAGTAGCCACGTTCTGGGAACACAGTCACAGGGGCCATCTTGCTGGTCTCGGACTCCTGGTGCTCCCTGGAGGACCTGGATGAAGGTTTGGTGTAAGTTCCTCCCCTGGGGTCCGCCAGAACCTCACTGTAAGGGGGCGGTGGGTCCTCCATTAATACAGCCTCTTCGTAGCAGGGAGGTTTTCCAAAGACATCTGTGTCTGCTGAGAAAAACAAACAGTTCACTAAAGAACAGGAAGTACACTGCAAGCTGCAACAAATGTACAAGGTTTTAGTGGCAAAGTCCTTCACATTTACGCTTACAATAACTGCTGCCTCATGACCCCAAGACATTGTGGCCCTTTCTTTTTCCAAGTCAGCCCAGACATCATTAAATATATGCAATCACAACTTATCAGATAAAAAACCTCTGCATGATGTTATCAGAGGACATTAGACAACATAAATGAGGACTCTGTATATTTTATCAGGAGAGGGTAGAAGACCTGAAGCTTTTATCATTTCCTCCAAGGTCACCTCTCACTCTTAGATGAAAGCTAGGATAGATTTTCTCCTGTGGAGGGAAGTGATAAACCAGCATATTGAGGTCAGAGATAAGAATGTGTTTGGCTGTGACTAGGCCATGTTTTCCCCCCTATCAGCTGTGCTTTTGCCAGAATGGAAGATGAAAGCCAACCAAGAAAAAAACCTTTGAGTCCTAGAGGCTAGCAGTGCCATGTGGAAGCACTTAGCTTATAGGCTCTTCTTAATTATCATGTGTTCTGATATAGGACTGCAGCAAATGGAGGTGTTGCTTCTTAAACTGCGCTGCAAACCCAACTTGTGGAAAACACATTTTGACATTTTCTGAGGACAATGCCAATGCAAAACTCTATGCCAAAATGTGCAAAAAGGTTCTGAGTGGTTGTTAGCAGGTGATTAAAGCATTTTGGGTGGTTGCAAGAAGATTGATAGGGTGTTCTGGATAGGTAGCACATTGCTATGCTGTTAGTAGGGAATTCTAGGTGGTTTCAATGGTGTTGCTAAAGTTTGCTGGGTTATCAAAAGAGCCTAAAGGGTGGAATACATTTTTGCCCAGATTTGGAGTTTGGATGCATCAATGCTAGCTGCCAAATGTCAAAGTCAGTCTGCAGATTTTGGTCAATTTAGTCAAATTTTGACAGATTTCACAGAAAACTGTATTATGGGCACAGCCTTTTTTAGCTTCAGACCATGATTCCTTGAAGTCAGAGGATATCAAACATGTTTGATATTTTGAGCCGATTTTAGAACACACATCGTTTTCATTTGTCATGTGTCTCCTAGCAACAAGGCACATTTCTACAGTATGTGAGTTTGTTGTGCTCAGAACAACTTGAAAGTATGTGTGATCCTCACTTCTTTAATGTATGATGCCCAGTTGTTATTGTTTTTTTAGCCTTTTACAAACTCAGCAAGGGTTTCATGCCTAGTGTTTTATGTTCAGATTTTAAAAGTTGTGTAGTGCATTCTAACCTTTTTAATCTCAATCATATTCTGATTCCTAGATATGGGCATCCATACATTCTTTAACCCGTTTGTCCCATGTACGGTCGGGGGTAGATATGGCCAGGCCAGGCGAAAAGTCTAAGCGATGCAATTTGAAATAACATTCATGTTCAAAGCACAAACAGAGCAGAGTTGGATACAAATGTTTGTCTTAGCCAGCACTACTAACTAAACAATAGGTAAGTTCCAGACACTATATATTGTTCAGATCTGCTTATAACATTAACAAAAACTGCATTTATCTTTAATTCCCAAGGACAATGTTACAGCAGAGAGGTCCTTTCTATCGACACTCCTGACGGTGATTTGGAATTTATTCATATACAATATTAAATAATTTTTTGGGGAAAATGTACTTATCATAGATGGTGGTTTACCATACATAATATTAAAAGAGTATATTAAAAACCACTGCAGATTTGTTAAAACTTTAGATTATATCAAATACAATTTTCTCTTATTTTGCCCTTGGGATCACAGGGGACATAATGAGCTTGTTGTTGTAAAGTGACACAGAGCCTCTTTAAAGAGCACAATTCTTTCTGACTTTTACTCTTTTGTGAGCTGACTTATTACTCAGACCTTGTTTTAATGTGTGGCCATCCATCCTGTGTGTTTGGCACAGGTTTAAAGGGATATTCTTCACCCATGGCCAGGGATCCACCACACTGGCAGTCTGCCTGTCTGCCAAAGCACATGATTAGCCCGGCTCTAATGCTGCTAGATTCAGTGCTGTACTCCTCTGCCTACACATCACCCACACAAGACTCACTGTTACCATGTCATACATGAAAAAATGCAGCTCAGCCTGCCCTCACTGTGTGAGGTGTTGTGAGTGGTTCAGCTCAAGATGGACGATCGATGTTGCTTAAAACACAACATGCTGAATGTATTAATAAAGCTGTAGCATCCTGTGTTTGGTTATTGGATTTTGCTGACTGCTATATAAAAGATGATATTACAAAATTGGACTGGAAAGGTCACCAAGTTCATTTTGACAAGTTTAAAAAGCTTTTAGGTTTGAAGGTTGTAAAGGCATTATGTACTTTAAATGCTTTAACATCTTGCCTATACAGCATTATTGTTAAAGGCGTCTATAGGAATTTTAATCAGGTTATGTCTGATTATTAAGACACATGGAGCACTAAAGTTAAAACAGGCTAAGGGACTGTGCCGAGTTTAGCGGATGTAGCTTAAAATCTCTAGTAGGTGTAAGTCAAAAAGGTGAAATGTATTAAAAAAAAACACACAACAGTCAACATGATTACAGATGTATTCTTACAGCTTCATAACTATGAGACAATACATATTAAAAGAAAAGGATGTAAGAACAAAATGAAAATTAGCATTAAATGTATTGGATGTAAGAAAAATTTAAAACTAACCAGAAGTTGGAGAAGGACACATCGAAACATATGTCCTGTCAAAGGTCTGTTTTACATAGGTCCTATTTTGAGTTTTATTTACCTATATCCTGCTACAGGTTCATTTTATCAACAGACCTAATAATTCACAAACCTCAAATGTTGGTTTCATGGAATCTTTAGGGCATGGCTCATTAAAAAAATGTTCTGAACCACATCTTCTGAAAATATGGTTGGACGAATATAATTCTTAATTTTAATAGTCCCCATATCTCTGACTGCATACAAAAATGCATTGGATGACTGAGCTTGTTTAAACATCCTACCTTCAGGGATAGTCCAGCTTGCCTGAGGGAGACTGTGTGTTACAGGCAGCTGTGAAGATATCATTTGAATGGGTGGGGAGAACTGAGGGGGCTCCCTGGGAGGATATCCCCCTCCAGTGCACTCCAAAGGCTCCATCTCCAGCGCCCGTAGGCACTGTTCCCTCAGCCTCTCTTCACGTCGGCGCTTCAGCTTGCGCTGGGCGAAGCTGCAAAAGCAGCAAAGCATGACAATGAGAGCCCAGATCAGCCAGAAGCCGGCAAAGCACGCCAGAAACGTATAGGTGCCCTGCGACATCACCATGATTATCACCTTGATGAGGTTTGTGCCCTCCAGGATCCAGTGGGAGGATTTGAAGTCTACTTTGTTGTGGAGTTCACTCACCAAGTCTCATAGCTACCATATTTCTACAAATCCTGTAGTTTAAAACCATTAAGAGTCTATCCAAGTGTTTGCTGATCTCATTTTCTCAAAGTTAACCAGAGGTCAGTTTGAATTGTGGTTCATGAAAATGCAAGATTTCCGATATAATGCAAAAGGGAAACTGAAGAGGCACTTTCCGACAGTCTGCCAGGGCCTCTTGTACAAGAAGAAATGAATATTTGCAGATGCTCTTTTCCTGACAGCTGGTGCAATGAGGGAATGCTAAAGTCTCACAGTGCCTGGGTCTCCTCCTGTGTTGTGATCCTCTGCTGACCAGATCAGGGCTCTTCAGATCTCCAGAGGACATCGGCAGTCACGCTGCTCAACAAAGAGAAAGAACATAGAAGGGGGCAACCGTCATAAGTTATGAACTTGTCATATTTTCAAAACACAGACCTTTCATATTTCTCACACTATGACCCATTTCATAATTAACCTCAGCTGTTCAAGCACAACTCACACAATGACTTTAGGGGGTAAGTATCAATTTCGTACATTGAGAAAGTGGGAGTACACATAGTTTTCCAGAAAGATCGTGAGGAAACGGTGTTAACAGCATGAATTTTCATTTACTAATGTATTCTGAGACTTTTGAACATTAATGATGGCTTTCAACGTGGCAACTCTTCATCTGTTAATGATAGCTCACGACTGCCGAAAAACACATATGCCATTTTATCAATAAGATTAAGACAATTTATATAACCAGCTTTGATCTTGTCAAATGAACTATTAAAGCTTTTTCCCCACACACATTTAAATCTCTATCCAAATAAGATCTTGGTGACCTTGAGGAAATAGATTAAATCTTTGTACTGCTTCATTTCTACAGCATGTGGTCATCCATTTCTGACTGCATCAACATACTGCCTTAAAACTGGTTCAGTTGTGTCATCTTTGGAGGACATAACCTATAGATTACCTGAAAGAACTACCAGAGCTGCATTTCACTGGAGACAAGTATCGGTTGATAAATAATGGTTGATTGCTTTTTACCTATAAAAACCCTGATTCCTGATTTAGTGTCTGTTATGTTTAACATAACTACCTACCTTGGTAGGCATTCAGTTTAGAGGACTGGTCAGAGAACTCGATAAAGACTGGCTTTTTTAACATGAATGAGGAGGCTGTCATCGCCTCTTACTTACCTGAAGAAGAAATGTGACTTTGCCTAACCTCAATAATGTCCCCCATTATCACAATGTCATTGATATAAACAAATAATGCATTGCATAATATTGCATGCGTCTTTAAAAATAGGCTACATCAATAAATTAATACTAGAACCTTCAGTGTTTGATTAAAATTATATAATGTTTTATGATATAACCAAATACATTTCACAAAAGAATAAGAGATGTAAATTCGTGGTGTACATGTATTTAATTAGAGCATGAAACCCCGTATTTAATGTTTGGTAAGCTTATATCTTCAGTCCTTACAATAAATGAACAAATCCATAAATAAATAATCCAGTGATGCCCGTCGTTTAATATACATGGAAGGATGTGCAGTCTCTCAGGTGGGTGATATTTGTGGAAAAATTTGCGCAACTGGAAATGACAGACGAACAGTAGGGGGGGAAATAAACATAAAAATAAATCAAGGACATTAAAATGTCAACTTATAAACGTCTGCATCACCACTGAGCTTTTATAAGACGTATACTACATTCGCTTTTTCATAATACCTTTAATACCTTTAACCACCTATATATTGCATGTTCGCAATTTTAAACAAATATATATGCCTCTTAGCTCGTACTTACATGATAAACGTCTTCCAGTCACGAAGAGTTCATTTTCAGACGCGTGACACCGTTTTAATGGACTGGACGTGACTCAATCCACATAAAGTTGCGGTAGTTGTCAGTGGCACAGAATATTAACAGCAGATTTGTTCGTAGATGAGCGTGTTCTTTCCTGTCTTCACTAATGTTTACCTGGATAAACAGAAAGCATTTCGAGTTCCGCGTCATTCCTCGAGGTCATGGTGCGCGCGGTGGTTAATGGACACCTGTATTTGACGCGCGCGCGTCATGAAACACCCACATTGGCACTCCGCACTGCTGCTGTCATGAGGACTCTGTATCAAATAGAGAATAACGGTTCTCCAAACAAACTGACACGATCGCTCCTCCTTTTTAACTGTTAGTAGAACAAAGCGATCGAAGTGGCACGATTTTGTCTGAATAGGCTTGTTTGTTGTGTGTTCAATGAGATCAGTAATCTCTTCGGTTGTTGGTGGTGTGACTATATAAGGTGTAGGCTACTTAATTATTTTTAAACATTAATTTTCACATGGACGGTTGACCTTTAAAATACATTAATATAAATTAATACAAATACATTAATGTAAGATGAAGACTCTGTCTGGACTCCAGACATAGAGGCCTATGTTTCAGTATCCAAAAACTTTTTGAATATACAGGTGGTGGTCATATAATTAGAATATCATCAAAAAGTTGATTTATTTCACTAATTCCATTCAAAAAGTGAAACTTGTATTTTATATTCATTCACACAGACTGATATATTTCAAATGTTTATTTCTTTTAATTTTGATGATTATAACTGACAACTAAGGAAAATCCCAAATTCAGTATCTCAGAAAATTAGAATATTACTAAGACCAATACAAAGAAAGGATTTTTAGAAATCTTGGCCAGCTGAAAAGTATGAACATGAAAAGTATGAGCATGTACAGCACTCAATACTTAGTTGGGGCTCCTTTTTCCTGAATTACTGCAGCAATGCGCCGTGGCAAGGAATCGATCAGTCTGTGGCACTGCTCAGGTGTTATGAGAGCCCAGGTTGCTCTGATAGTGGCCTTCAGTTCTTCTGCATTCTTGGGTCTGGCATATCGCATCTTCCTCTTCACAATACCCCATTGATTTTCTATGGGGTTATGGTCAGGCGAGTTTGCTGGCCAATTAAGAACAGGGATACCATGGTCCTTAAACCAGGTACTGGTAGCGTTGGCACTGTGTGCAGGTGCCAAATCCTGTTGGAAAATGAAATCTGCATCTCCATAAAGTTGGTCAGCAGGCAGGAAGCATGAAGTGCTCTTAAACTTCCTGGTATACAGCTGCGTTGACCTTGGACCTCAGAAAACACAGTGGATCAACACCAGCAGATGACATGGCACCCCAAACCATGATTGACTGTGGAAACTTTACACTGGACCTCCAGCAACGTGGATTGTGTGCCTCTCCTCTCTTCCTCCAGATTCTGGGACCCTGATTTCCAAAGGAAATGCAAAATTTACTTTCATCAGAGAACATAACTTTGGACCACTCAGCAGCAGTCCAGTCCTTTTTGTCTTTAGCCCAGGCGAGACGCTTCTGACACTGTCTGTTGTTCAAGAGTGGCTTGACACAAGGAATCCGACAGCTGAAACCCATGTCTTGCATACGTCTGTGCGTAGTGGTTCTTGAAGCACTGACTCCAGCTGCAGTCCACTCTTTGTGAATCTGCCCCACATTTTTGAATGGGTTTTGTTTCACAATCCTTTCCAGGGTGCGGTTATCCCTATTGCTTGTACACTTTTTTCTACCACATCTTTTCCTTCCCTTCACCATTAATGTGCTTGGACACAGAGCTCTGTGAACACCCAGCCTCTTTTGCAATGACCTTTTGTGTCTTGCCCTCCCTGTGCAAGGTGTCAGTGGTTGTCTTTTGGACAACTGTCAAGTCAGCAGTCTTCCCCATGATTGTGTAGCCTACAGAACTAGACTGAGAGACCATTTAAAGGCCTTTGCAGGTGTTTTGAGTTAATTAGCTGATTAGAGTGTGGTACCAGGTGTCTTCAATATTGAACCTTTTCACAATATTCTAATTTTCTGAGATACAGAATTTGGGATTTTCCTTAGTTGTCAGTTATAATCATCAAAATTAAAAGAAATAAACATTTGAAATATATCAGTCTGTGTGTAATGAATGAATATAATATACAAGTTTCACTTTTTGAATGGAATTAGTGAAATAAATCAACTTTTTGATGTTATTCTAATTATATGACCAGCACCTGTAGAAACTGAGCAAGAAAATTCTGCATAGGAATGAACATGGCCAAGAGCATTCTGTATCAGAAAGAACATTTTCAAGAGCATCCTTTATAAGTCAAGTCAAGTCACCTTTATTTATATACTGTAGTGCTTTTAACACTACAGATTATGTCAAAGCACTTTACGGTATTAAATAGGAAAATAGTGTGTCAATAATGCAAAATGACAATAGTAAACACTCAATATTCATTTAAAGGCAGTTCATCATTGAATTCAGTGATGTCATCATCCAGCTCAGTTCAGTTTAAATCGTATCTGTGCAATCAAGTCAACGATATCGTTGGATATTAAGTGTCCCCAACTAAGCAAGCCAGAGGTGACAGCGGCAAGGAACCAAAACTCCATCGGTGACCGAATGGAGAAAAAAACCTTAGGAGAAACCAGGCTCAGTCGGGGGGCCAGTTCTTCTCTGGCCAGATGAAAGCAGCAGTTCAATTCCAGGCTGCAGCAAATTCACATTGTGCAGAGGACTCATCTGGTTCCTGTTGTCTTGTCCCGGTGGCTGTCTAGGAGACAAGGTCTTCACTAGGGATCTGTCTCTGGGGCTCTTCTAGTTTCCTAGTCTCCGCTTAAATTCAGGGCTGTAGAGGTCCTTTCTAGGTGCTGATCCACCATCTGATCTGGATACAGACTGGATCTGGTGGCTGCAGTGACCTCGGAATAAGAGAGAAACAGACTAATATTAGTGTAGATGCCATTCTTCTAACGATGTAGCAAGTACTTTGGATGTAATATGGAGTGTTTCCGGTTCTGGTTGACCTAATTCATGCAGCCTAAAAATCCTTTAACGGATTTGAATATTCAAAATATGTTAGTGTTTTATGTGGTAAGCCAGGTTAAAGAGATAGGTCTTTAATCTAGATTTAAACTAACAGAGTGTGTCTGCCTCCCAAAAAATGTTAGGTAGGTTATTCCAGCAAGATTTTAAAATCTATACGATGTTTAATAGGGAGCCAGTGCAGTGTTGACAGAACCAGGCTAATATGGTCATACTTCCTGGTTCTAGTAAGAACTCTAGCTGCTGCATTTTGGACCAGCTGTAGTTTGTTTATTAAGCGTGCAGAACAACAACCCAATAAAGCATTACAATAATCTAACCTTGAGGTGAACGCATGAATTAACGTTTCTGCATTTGACATTGAGAGCATAGGTCATAATTTAGGTATATTTCTGAGATGGAAAAATGGAGTTTTACAAATGCTAGAAACGTGGCTTTCAAAGGAAAGATTGCTATCAAATAACACATCTAGGTTCCTAACTGATGACAAAGAATTGACAGAGCAGCCATTGAGTCTTAGACAGTGTTCTAGGTGATTACATGTGGAGGTTTTAGGTCCGATATGTTTTTTCAGAATTTAGCAGTATATGGAGCATATAAGATCTATATCTTATATAGAGCATAAGAGAATATGCACAAGAATATTTTGCATAGGAGAGAACGTTCAAGATCATTATGCATAGGAAAGAACATGCTCAAGAGCATCCTGCATAAGAGAGAATATGTTCAAGAACATTTTACCTGGGAGAGCATGTTTATGTTGTTCATGTATGGAGAGAGTACGTTCAAGAACATTCTGTATAAGAAAGTACTTGAATAAAAACATTATTTATAGAAGAGAACATGCTCAAGAAACTCCTGAGAAAGAACATTCTTAAGAACATTTTGCATATAGAAAGTAAAAGCATGCTTGCAAACATTCTTTATAGGAGAGAATATGCTCGCAAACATTCTGAGAACATTCAGTATAAACATGCTCAAGAGAATATAGGAGAGAACATGCTCAAGGACATTTTGCAGAGACAACAGCTTGCCCAAGAACATTCTGTATAGGAGATAATATGCTTAAAACATTTTGAAAAAGATAGAATCATGCTCAAAACATTCTGTATAGTAGTGTTTCCCGACTCTGTTCCTGGAGGCACCCCGACAGTATACATTTTGGATTTCTCCCTTACCTGACCCATCCATTTCAGGTCTTAGTGTTTCTACTAATGAGTTACTGTAGTTTATTCGGGTATGTTTGATTAGAAATAGTTTGGATTTTAGTGATGGGGTGCCTCCACTGGGGTTAGGAAACACTGCTATGTAGATTGCAACAGCAGCCTTTGTTCCTTAAGTATTTTTCCCATTGGGATTTTATAAAGCTCAGAGGTGAATCACAAAATTCCACAATGTGAATCACAATCACTAAATTCCTTCTGACAGACAATGGACACACCATTAGTACCAAATGCTGTTTACTGTGTTATTTACCTGAGAGCAATGTCTGTGTTTAATTTTAGAGCTAGTCTCTCTACACACACTTCTCACTTTATTTAAATAATTCTGGCATGCTGCGGACATCATCAATGCCTGTGTTCATTTTTGAAAGTCTTGGGCAAAACCTCCTTAAAGCAGTCTTTGTTTTCATACTGAACAACAGCCTCTCTCCTTGTTGGCCCTGTGGATGAATAAAAGACATCAGAGAGTCTAGTTTTGCCTTTTATTTTCAGAAATCACATACACATACATACTTGTAATGCAGTTTAGAGATGTCAACCTTGAGCCATGAGCAGTTTCTTTGAGAGCAGAAACATGGAAACATTTTCATACTTAAACAATTACTCCTATACATTTTATCACTTCACCAGCATATCTCTGTTTTGTCCTTGGGTGTCTTCCTTGTGTTAAAGATGCAGTATTTTAAAGATTCAGTATTGCACTAATAGCCAAGTCATGAGGTGTGTTCCATTTAACTGCAAATGCCCTGCAAAGTGGACTTCACAGGATATTCTGCATCTTAAGTGGGATGTCAATCTGAAGGGAGCAAACATGCTCAGTTTGAAGGGCACTGCAAATGGCATAGGGAATATGGGAACATCAATACATCACTTCACAGAAGGTGGAGAGGGAAATTTACTCACCAATGATTTAGCATCTCTCTAGCACTTAAAGTTTGAATAAAAATAAGGTGGTGAAAATGATTTAAGGCTCCAGTGTACCGGTGCATATTCATGGTTTCAGGGAGACGTGCAAAATGTGCAGAGCTGTGGGTCCCCAGGAACAAGTTTGAAAACCACTGCCCTAAGCAAATGGTAAATTATATTTTTTAATGCATAATTGATCATGCATTATATACAGCTAACCCCTGCATCCTATAGGTGGTCTTAACTTGATGGGTAGGCAAAACTGTATCACCAAAAGGACGTGAAAATGAGGACTGTTTCCAGACAGGTTTTCTAAACACTAGTGTTGCCAGGTCTACAATAATATTGCAACCCAAACTCAAACTCGCAAATCTGTTAATTAGTGTCTTTATAAAAGACGTGTATAAACTACTCAGATTACTTTAACAATGTCTTTATGTACTTTTAAAGCATGAAAATGCTTATCATGTAGACTTTCAGTGGATGAAAAAAAATTATGAGCAAATCTAAAAAAAAAAAAAATTCATTTGTTATAAAACTGAATGGAAGTCTTATGGATTTGGAATGACATGAGGGTGTGTAAATGAGGACAGAGAGATAAATATATATAAACATTAAGGACTGACTTGTATATAACATAGTGGTAGAGGTTCCATTTACCACATACTGTACTATTTACTCACCAGGGTTTAAAGTTTGAGTCATTTCCCTGCATTTTACCACAGGAGAAAGGCAATGTCGTTCATTCTGAATAGAGTAAGTGATTTAGAAAAAATGACACCGTGATCTCGAAGGAGGCAAAAGGTCACTTTCTGATTGGCTGACCTCTTTCTGCCTCGTGTGGTGTGCCCTCAATGACAGGAATTGACCCACAGACGCTCTGTGTGACGGATCCCATGCCAGCAGACTTAGAGTGTGACACAATTCACCCTTACTCACTATACAGATACAATCAGTGACACATTGACTCATACACTTGAGACAACGAGAGTCATTGTCCGATGAGTAATAGCAAAAATTTCATCGTCACAAAGGCCTGCTTGCGTTTTTCTCTCTCTTCTTTGGCAAATTTTGCATGAGCGTAGTCTTGGGGTCAGTGTGAAAAATAAGCCTGCCACACATTTTACAGCAGCATGACTTCACACTGATGTAGACAGCGTGGCTTAACCTTGATTCCTTGGTAGACAAAATGGTTTCATTGTCTTTAAAAAAAGCGCATTATTAACTTGTCAAGTAAAACTTGTTAATGATCATTAAGAATTGTAGAGAGATTTAAACTTTCTTCATTAGTAGATTAGTTGTTTGTTGGTTTATAATTTACAAAGGTGGCAATGTCTGACACAGTTTTCTCTAGTTCTTCATTAATTTGACCTATAATGTAAACTGAGTAACAAAGGATCTTATTTTCCATAGTTTATTAATGTTTTATATATATATATATATATACTAAATAGCTGAAACAGAGGAAATCCTGTGTTTGACAAAGTCAAAGTCCCGTAGGCATGAACTGAGGCAGATATATATATATATATATATATATATATATATATATATATATATATATATATATATACTGTGATACTTTTTTCAGGCTTCTTTGACTAATAGAACGTTCAAAAGGAGGTAATTTATTTGAAATATAAGTCTGTTGTAACAAATGTCTTTAATGTCACTTTTGATTAATTTAAGGCATTATAAAAGCAAAAAATAATACACACATACACACAATCTAAAAATAAAAATCCATAAAACTAAAGTACAAAGTAATGTATTAATACTGTTTTTTTTTAAAGGGGTTTTACTGTATTTTGAAGTTTTTCACTCATTGCGTGTGTTTCAGGAATATCAGAAATATCTGTATAATAGATAATCTCCTGTGAGAAAATTACCAACTCATTTTCCTGTGCCTTTTTTTCTCCCCAGAGTTTACATACCTACACTGGAAATACGAGGATCTTTTTAAAGGCAAATACATTTTATTATTCTGTTTTATAATATGCCAAAAAAAAAAAAAATCTATTGTCTTTGTACTAAAAAAACATTAGCTTAATCTGTTTTATAATTCAGAGTATTTTCTGAAAGTCCATTTTTACCCACTGCTCGATCCATGAACTGCTTCAGTTCATGCCTACAGGACTTTGACTTTGTGTTACAAAACACAGGATTTCCTCTGTTTAAGCCATTTAGTTGCATACTTGTGTTTAGGGTCTCTGTTGCTCTAGATGACCCACTTTCTTTTAAGCTTCATCTTACAGATGGATACCCTAATTCTCTTCAAGTACAATCTACAATTCCCTAGTGACTACAAACTGCCCAGTGTCTAATTAAAGGTGCTGTTTAATTCGTCTCGTCTATTCAAAGTACATCCAGATGTCATGAAGAAAATACCCCAGGATTGCAGAAAGTCTGTTTTCAAAAGAAAGATCTCACATCTTACAACTGATTTATTTATTTATTGAATTTCTCTATTCATATTTATTTTTTATTTTTTTTGTACAAAGATTGAACTCTGTATCAACATGTTTAATGAAGCCACAACAAAGTTTATTGTGCTTTTTGTTTTGTCTGAGTTTTATGTGCTTTATAATTGTGCTCTCATTTAAGGACAAACTAATCACAACATCACTCCTGGAAAGGATCTGTTCCTTGAACATCATCATATTAAGTGAATATCAACATATAAGCGGTTTGGATTATATGGTAAAGCTGACACAAACAAAATCCCACAAGGGGTATATAAGCTCTTGTGTTCCCTTTTGATACTTCACTCATACTGCGTCGCTAGACACTATGGGGAAAACTCCTTTTTCTCAGAGGACTGAAGCCTCTACAATCACACAGTGTAACTGCATGGCCATTGGTTTGTGCAGTAAATAAAAAACGAACCAATGTATCGGCAGTGGAGCTGCACGAGCCTATGGCGACGAAGCCCGCCAGAGCCCGCCAGAATGGGAGGGGCCATCTGGCTATATAAGTGGGCATTTCGCCACAGGATCTCAGATTAATTCTCCTTCAGTGACGACGATCTTCTCTTCACTGAGCTACGAGACTTGAAGCCGCTCGCTGTTGACGTGCCTCGCTGCAGACAGAAGCTGATTCAGCGACCTGCGCCACTCTACTGTTCTCGCTCCGCGCTTCCAGCCTCTCAGCTCGTCCCCAGCTGCTATCTAAAATCGTTAATTTCTAAAGAGCAAATTTCCAGCGATGTTGCTGCAAATGTTGCACTGCGAGTGTGGCTAAAGGGCAGTGAGAGCGTCGCCTGTCTGGATAACACACACACAGAGACTGCACACTCACTGAGATGGAACTGAGAGTATGAGTCTCGTTCTTCTTCTCCACTCGCGGACTGCCTTCAGTGAAGGCAGGTCCCGAGCAAAGCTCGGAGAAAGAAACAACAGAAACACAGAGCTTAGCAACCGAATTTGAGTGATCCCACGCTGACACTGAGCCTGTGTGCTCGCTCTCTCCGCAGTGCTCTGATCCCTTGGTGTTTTTACAGGTGAGAATCAGTGCCCCTTCTTACATTGAGCAGCTCTATCCTCTTAGGCGGACCGGAGTAGAAAGCCGTCATTGACAGCGTTGTATTTTTGTGTGCATTGCTAAAGCTGTGCTTTCCCTGATTCTATGAAGGGATCCCCGCCTCCCCCACTCTCATGTTTCTCTTCTTCTAGTCACCTCGGAGAAAGAGACAGTGAAATTGCAGGGCTAAGTGATCAGGCTTGAGTGGCACAGCCCCAAGTGTTTCACTCTGCATGCAGCGCTTTGATCTGCTAGTGTGTTTATACTGAGGGGTAATGGCTATTTTTTGTCAGCTTTAGAGTTGGACTCGTCTGGGGCTGCTCTAGCTGCAAGAGCATTGAGTCCAGCAAAGCACTACTACCTCTCTTATGCCTCCAAGCACCCCATTCAATTCCAGGTGCTGACGGCAGTATGTTTGCTGTAATCTACCATTTCTACAAAGGAATAACTGGAAATTCTATTATAATTTACTTTTTGAACAGGCATTATAATTGGCTACTTTTTGGAGTCCAAATGGCATAAGATTTAATGGGAAAATTCCAAGTTGCATCCATTCCTAATGTTATTAGACCCTTAAACATGTAGTTCACAACTCAGATGCTTTTCTAATAGCTGTCCCTCAGCACTTCATGTTCACTAATACAACCTTGGTTAGGTACAGCAGAAATGCTTTTCAAACCTTTCATCGTCAACAATCCCCCCTCCCTCAACGTTCTCGCTAAAGGCCCTTGAGCCAGATGCCATGTCTACACCTCACAGACGGTGTGTGATGGGCTCAGTTTCACTCTTCTCCAAATGTTAAAAAATCCAGAAGAGTCTATTTGCAGCATTATTTATTTCTTTTAAATCCCTCTTAAAGATGGTTGCCCAGCAACAGAGAGAAAGAGTTGAGAGGAGAGCGAGGTGCAAGGGAACGTGGACGTGCATGGATGGTTTGCAGCCATGAGCAGCCTCAACCCAACAGGAGATGGTCTAGCAGAAAATGGCACTCACGATTTGAGCTGTGTGTAATGAGGCTGAACTGAGACTAGCGTGATGCATAATAAAAGTGACATTACCTTTCATTAGGATTGGATATCAAGGTATTGAGTGATCAGATGAAGCCCATCTGCTGTTTATCTGCCCATCTGACGTAAAAAAAGAAGGGTATCAAACATTTAGAGACACCATTACTATCAGGAACTCGATTAGTGTGCAGTAGCGGCCCTCTAAAGAGTCTAATTTGGTTCTGTCTGTCTATTACTCTCATTTTCTAGGAGAGTTAGGATAGTTTTCTAAAATGAAAAATCTGTCATCATTTAGTCACCTTCACAGTTCTAAACCTTCACGAGTTTCTTTGTTTTGTGGAACAAAAAAGGAGTTATTTTGAAGAAAGTTGGTAAACTATTTTGGTGACCATTGACTTATGCCATTTCTCAAAATTCTTTCTTTTAATTTCTACAAAAGTCATACAGGTTTGGAAAGCCACAAGGGTGAGAAATGATGACAGAAAGTTCATTTTTGATTAACTATAACTTTAAGGTGATCATTATATGAAGTACCGAAATATGACAAAAGCTTACATTATTAATACTGAAAGATTTGCATGAAATTCGGATCAGTTCTTAAAGACAAGCTTTGATGTCGCCTTGGCTAAAAGTGTACAACAGTTTAAACATTTTGTTCTTTAAATGATGAGTAATATCAAGAGTGCTGTTGTTCCATTGTTATTGTGCTATTTCAGAAAAGCCTGGTCTCATGAAAATGCATATAAATAGTATGTCAAATAACAAATCGTAGCATTGATACACAAAAATTTACTTTGGCGTGCATATGACACATATGTGTTTGGTGTGCATATAATACGCAGGTTTCGCATGCATATGATGTGCAATTTGTAGGCATGCACATGATACGCATCTACCGTAATCCTACCCATTATGTACAGTATCATATGCACGCCAAAGTCAATTTCTGGGTATAAACAGTATGCCAAATCAAAACATAAACTTGTTCTATTGTTACACACTTGCATGAGATGGGGTTGTTCAGACCAATAACAACAACAGCCCAGTTGCGAGGGTCATATTGACTTCATGAAAAAGTTCAGAAAACAAGGATTTAATATTTAGTAACTTACACAATATTGCGAGTTATTTTTGTCTGTTTTTGCTGTTTTGAAAATAGTTCCAAACAAATTCTAAATAGAATTGTGCAAGAACTGAACAATTCATTGAAATGACTCACTCATCAAGCCCTTCTGGTGTATTGATGTAACCTGCAGAAACTGTCACTGAAAAATACCCAGAATGACAGTCTGTCTCAGCCGCACAAACACAGGAAGCGCAGTGATATAAGCTGTGAAAATCTCAGTGCTCTTGGAATGCTGTTCAGAACTGGAACTTAAAGGTCAGACCAGAACCTTTTAGATATGAACTTCTGATATGCCAAGACGGTGCAAACATATTATTATCAAAGAGAGAAAGTGCAAAGTACAATATGGTGCAATAAGTCTTGTCTTCTAAATAAAAGGTCCAGTCATCAATTGGTAAAATCGTCGCATCACTGCAGCTGCCATAGAATCTCCGGTTTGCCATAGAAACAGTCCTTTTCCTGAGATGCGAGGTTAGGACTACACATGCATATTAGTCTCAGCCTCAGACATCACACCTACGGACCATTGGCTAAATGTCTGATGCATATGGGACACAATAGTGGAAACACTTCAGGAGTGTCCAAGTCATCATCGGATTGGTTGAATTCTATAGGATTTCTGGGAGACATGCATGTCGCGTCTTTAAGGTTCCACCTGGAAACAAAGATACAGTGGCGCCAATGACCCTCACAAAAGAAGAAAGCCACCGTGTTTACAACTGTGACGATGAGCGAACTAAATGCTGGAGTTTCAAAAGTATGTGAAATATTCAAAGTTCATGGCATAGAATCTTTACAATATGTCAGAGAGTTTTACACACCGGTATGTTATTGTAGCGACATTTCCACGCCACAAAAAGTGACGCTGAAACAAAGTGAACTGTGATTGGTTGTTTAACAAGTCGGTCAAATGGCCTCAAGGGTGGGCCTTGGCCAATGAAAGCTACCATGGATTCCAGACCTTCAGCCGTCAGTCTGAAGGTCTGGCTATGCGAGACTACATGCGTATTGGCTGGCCCCGCCTGAAATATATATTTTTAAACACTATTTGAGCATTAAAAAAACATCATTTAAGGGGCAGTTCATGTTTGTTTCATTTTGTAAATTAAATGTATCAGCAAATGTGAGTGTGGCAAGCAGTTTTTGAGATTTCTGGATTTGTCCATTCAAGAAGATAAGACTGAAATAGCTACCTGGAGACATTGCAAATATGGCCGCCAAGTGGACAGACTTTCCATGAAAGGGACTTACTGTAGGGATAAGAACAGCTGGAAGTTTAACTCAGGCAGCTGACACGTGCAATAAAAGTTTCATGCTTGTCCAGTGTCTGCTATTTCTTCTTTCCAGAAGTTAGGATTAATTTGTTAAAAAATAGAGTTGCATATCTCTTAACCCACTGTGCAGCAATGTGTTGCGTTCACATTTACCTTTAGTTGGCAAATTGCCACATACGGAATTCTGTCATTTCACCAGGCTTGAGGGCACAGAGATTTCATCAGGTTTAATTTCCTCATGCATAGCTGTTTGGTTTAAAAGTCACTTCTGTTGTGAGTGGTCCTTCATGAATTGCTATACTATTGAAAACAGACATGGCCATTGTTGTCTGAATAAATTTGCTAATGTCAGACAAATAAAGTGGTGTTAATGGTACAGCAGCTTGGGCACTGCTACGGCGTTTCAAACTGAAGACAGATAGATTTTGAATGAATTCAAATATGAAGTAAATTGAAGAACTACACAAAAACTAACCAAATAAAAATTTATTGAAGTTGAATACTACTGCAGAAAAAAGGAAAACAAACAAAATTCGGTTTGTTACACAAAAGACCTGCATGAGGCCATGCGCAATGTACAGGCTTCACAGGCCAGAGACAGACAGCAGAAACTAAACAGAGGGAAAAACAGCATCAGTGCTTTGACAAGAAAAAAAAAAAGGTTTACTGACTCCTTCAATCATCATCATCAATACAAATTCACACCAAAGTCTATAAGCAACATTCCAAGTGGCATGTCTTTTATGCAACTTTAAAATGGACAAATATAAACCAGAAACTTGACATTACTTTATCAGTAAGGCTGTGTACAAATATTAAGCAAATAAAAACTTACATAACGATGGCAGTAACCTGAGTGAGAATTAACTATTGAATTCAGCAAAAAACTGTATTCAATGTGCAATCCAGAAACCATTTTTTTTTTATTTTTTTTATCACATACAAATAAGGCTTCAAAAACAGGGATAAATAGTTACAAGACAGTTTTCATTGCAACAAAACACATTCCTTTGGCCTTAAATGAAAGGGCTATGGACTTTTACATATTATGCAAAAGAAAAGAAAAACTGCTGCTTCAAAATAATACAGATATGTAAAAATCAGTTTTTACAAAATTACAATTAAGTCACTATCAGCAAAACAACTCAATAGTAAGTGAAAATAACAATGGCACATTGACAAATTAAACCTCCGTTAGAAATTAGAGTGGCCAGATCCTCCTGTTATACATCATTCTTTACTCATATTAGCACATTATACACAGTTACTACAACAAAAAAAAAACAATCATATTTGATTCTATAGCCCTCAATGGCATGTTATTTGCTAATGGAACATGATGCTTAAACTGGGACCATACACTTTGAGGCTTATAAGATGTTTATACTCTTAAAAAAAACACAACAACAGAAGTACTAATATGACAGAGTTCATATCACAGGGTCTGTTTTTACTGTTGACAACTGAAATGAATTAATAACACTGATAAATGTAGCTGGAAGTTTGCCATTTTCATTTTGACATGGACCTCTAAAGCACTGGCATGCCTAATTCTCAGTACAAGTCTTGTTTTGTAAGAAATTTTGAGTTTAGCTCCACCACAGCCTTGAGGTAAACATGAAATCTATGATATTTAAATGACTGGCATTACTAATAATAGATAACATTATTATCAGTGAGCCTGAAGTTCTCCATCTTTCCTCAAACAAACAAACAAACACTAAAAGCTCCCCTAAACCATAACATTTCACTGATTTAGGGCAAAAAAAATAAAAAATAAAAAATAAAAATGGCATTCACTAGTGGTTATGGTAAAAAACATGGGCACGTGCAGTGCAGGTAAAGCGCACATACACTCAGTCATACAGCATTTAGGCACACATACTGTACATACACAGTTATAAACAGAAAATTTCAGTGCATTGCACAAAACCAACAACAACAAAAAATAAACAACTGTGACAGAAATGATCACTTCACAGTGTTAAAAGCCTGGCTCAGGAAAGCATTGAGTCAAACTGAGTTCTGTTTCGCTCTAGATTCAAAATGTTATCCTTTTATACACATTTATATAGTAGTTATAAAATCCATTATTGCTAAATAAACAATAACAAAACATAAAAAAAAAACATAAATCAAACTTACAGCTGTACAGTGTGGTAGAGTTTGGAATGTATTTGAGTTTATCCAAGAGAATTAACGTAAACTGCAGATGGATGAGAAATGTGTTGACAGTCAAGGAGCCACCATGTCATTAGCTGATGGGGCTTCCATGGACTTCCTGTTTTACAGACCCTTGAGTTGGCAGGTCACCGATGTTATGCATTCAGCTAGGCTTCAATACAAAGTCCCGAAGCTTTTGCGAGTTACTACGATGTCCAACATAAGAATTCACAAGTTTTGGAAAAAAAAACAAACAAAAAATAATAACATCCACAGGGCACAGTAATATTTGAGGTAAAACACCAGCAAAGAAAATAGAAAGTGTGTGCACAAAATGCTAAGCTAACTCAAAAATTGAATAAAAAATCCCTAAAGATGAGTACCTTAATACTTCAAAAGGCACCTTCTATGAAGATGGAGGACAAAAATGGAACTGGTTTGGTCTTAAGTGCATCAATCAAGCTCAAATTTACAACAAAGTTCCCATGACATCATGTTTCCAAGCATCTGAAAATGTAAAGAGCTGTAAAGAGATTGTGATTGCAGGGGATACGGAACACAAAACAAAACACAAAATATTTATTTTTGGCAAATTAATTTTTGTTTGACCTACATATAAAAAAGCAGCAATTTAATTATACACAGCCCATTAAAATTGCGCATATCTACTTTTAAAACATTACATAACATTTCTATTGTCTATTAGCATGTTGAACTGTTAAGCGATGATGACGTACTGAGCATCAGTTGAGTATTACGTCTATTTCACACTGGATGCATAAGAAGAGCGATAGCAGTGCGAAAGCTTCGCATTCGAAGAGCGGAAAATGGCGGAACGACACGAGGGTGAGTAATTAAGGACAGAATATTCATTTTTGGGTGAACTAACGCTTTAAGATATATATATATATATAAATAAAGTCTAATCATTTACAGTTTTTCTCAATCAATTTGATACAATTTTTCTCCAATGCAATGTACTTGTTCTCAAAACAATTAGCACAGCCATCCAAACACAAAATTATCTTAACCAAACAGTTCAACTTAACTGCATAATGAAGCACTGCAATTTTTTCTAGTAATGCATTTATTAAATGTAAATGTTAACATCAAATCTATAGGTGTGTTTTCTATTGATTATAAAACACATTCAGCTGTAGATGCACAAATATGGTACTGAAAATACATGTTTATTGCAATTCTTCAACAGGGAGTTTTGTTTTTTATATATTGTATGTATATCTAAATTAAATAAAAATTGTTATCCCACACTTGCCGTCACCCATGAGAAAAAACTAACTGCCCCTTTGTTTGTGCCACCATTAGCAGCAAGAACTGCAAACAAAACTTTTCTCATAACTATGTTGTGTTTGGACAAATGTGACCCTGCACCGCAAAACCAGTCTTAAGTCGCTGGGGTATAGTTTTAGCAATAACCAAAAAAACATTATATGGGTCAAAATGATAAATTTTTCTTTTTGCCAAAAATCATTAGGATATTAAGTAAAAATCATGTTCCATGAAGATATTTTGTAAACTCCTACTGTAAATTTATCAAAACTTAGTAATATGCATTGCTAAGAACTTCAGTTGGACAACTTTAAAGTTGATTTTCAAATAGTTGTATCTCGGCCAAATATTGTCCTTTCCTAACAAATCATGCATCAAAGGAAAGCTTATTATACAGATGATGTATTGTTTGCATGATTTGTTTAGGACAATTATGAAGTGTTCAGATCACTGTGTTAACAGTTTGGAGAAAAGTGTCAAATCAATTTGAGAAAAACTGTAATCATTTAAACATGATTTGAGGTCTGGGCAAACAAACTTGCATTTTCAGAGATTTAATTATTTTTTTTCCCCGCAGTGCTGAAAGTCATTTGATGATTGTGTGAAACACAGTAGACATCACTTTTATAATTTTATGGTAAATTTGTTAATTTTTCATGTCAACATGCATATTTTGGCCAAAAATACTGTGTGAGCAGTGAAGCAAATATTTGCGGCTCTGCTGCTTCTGCTCTGCTACGCATTGCTGCAGCGTCCAGTGTGAATGTTCAGATCTGTTAACATGAGCGGCAAGAAAATATATGCGCTGCTTACGCCCTGCTTAAGTGTGCAGTGTGAAATAGGCCTTAATTAAAGTCCTTCAGTCTTCAGAGCTGGAATGACAAATTACTGTCATGTTGTTACCAGTCATGTTGTGAAATATATCGTAAATGAAAAATAATGCCTTATGATTCGACACATTTTGTAACATATGGGCCACACAGGACTATAATCAGGATGTTTTTCCTAATTATCCAGAGAAGAATTAGCAGGAAGACGCGCTGAAGACTTTACAGATGAGTGTCGCATATTTACAACATGGTACAACTGTCAGCCATTGTTATTGTACATATATGCACTTTAATCACGTCTATTTGGTTTTCTAGGTATCTCTGGCTAAGTAACCTTACGTATTTGAGACTTCTGGTAGAGAATTTATGATGTTAAAATTTTCCTCTGTTTTATAGTCACTTCCTGTTTTTGCTTTTTTTTAAATTCTATTAATGCACATTTATCACTGTTTTATACAAATGGTGTCATTTGATTGTCGAGATTACCATAAGAAAATAAAATTCAAAATATAAATATAAAAATATCTGCAAAAGCAAATTTCCTTTGCTCCCCGCATCTAAAACAAATATTCAGAGTGCATACTGTACATGTGTGTGAGTTAGTTCGTGAAAGAAAAAAGAAAGAAAGAGGAGAGAGGATGCTGGAAGTAATGATGAAGAAATGTACAGGATCGGTTGGGTCAACCGGGTTTGAGACTTGAGCAGTGTTGAAAGATCTGTCCTTTCCATATGTCACACATGATAAAGGACAATAATAATTTTCTGTCCTTTTCATTTCGATGACTTTAAATACGATACACTGCATGGCTATATAGTGAAAATATACATTCCAATGTTTATATAGAGCTATCTTAAAAATACAAATGTGCAAAAACTGTAAACAAATGAGATCCTCAGTGGTGTAGGGGAGGAGCCACAACCAGGCCACGCCTTCACATCCGTGTGGGCTCCTCCTCACTGTCGCTGCAATTTCCACAGCAGTCCTGTGGGGGCAGCATAGACACATGCACCGTCAAACAGACATTTTCACATAGCATTAAAAGAATCAAGAATCAAAGAATGTAGGTTGTCTCTTAGCTTTGAGGTCACAGTAGTGGGCTAATAAAAGTTGGCTCAAATATTTAGCAAATGTACAATTTTGAAAATGCACTTTCTATTCCTAGAAAACACACAGTCAGCCTAGCAAATAATGGTTTGGTAATGTGTCTTAACTTTAAATTATTATTATTTAAAAAAAAAAAAGCACAAGGCCTTCAATGTCCAGCCCAAACTTCCTGTTTCGATAGGAAATATTTCAACACAGGAACAAAATAGCATTCGTCAAACCATTACATGCTGTTTCTACCATTTCACAATGAAGGGCCTACTTTTTGACTTTTTTGTAATAAAAAATTTCTGTTTACATTTACATTCCGATTAAAGAGTGCCTGGAGGTCCAAATAAAACTGAGAAGCAAGGCAAAAGCCTCTAAAAAGTTATACATTAGTAAACAGAGTATATTACATAAATCATTTCATGTATCTAACTAAGGCCCAATCCCATTTCTACCCCTTACCCCTACCCCTCCGTTTTGCGTATCATGTGAAGGGGTAGGGGTGTCTTGAATCTCTTTTGGCTGGAGGTGTAGGGGTAGGGGGAAGGGCGAAATACCCCTTCATACTAAGATTTTTCAGGACCACAATTCAAATCTCAGCATAAACTGGCTACAGCGACAACATGGCTGCCCGAGCGAAAAAAAAAAAAAAAAATATTGGCATTAATAACGATTTAAATGAAAAGTAATCATTTGTTTTATGTTACATTCAATCGTGTGTTCATATTTATGGTAATTTTATTCAAAGAAATGTTTACAAAAAATTGCTAAAGTTTGCTAACGTTAAATTATTACTTATCGCACGTTTGTGCCACAACATATTTTCATGTATGATCAGGGTGATAACCACCATAGACACTGAGACATAATTAGAAATCGCTAAACCTTTTTCTCAAATATGATCAATCAGAGAGAGAGAGATGAAAGTTTCATGTACGTGCGTCTGTACGTCTCTCTTTACAATGAGTGAGTTTACTTCAAAAACAACAATTTTATCCACTCGTTGCAAGAAAATATAATGTAGCAATTCAATATTTAAACTACGTAATTAATAAAAGTCAAGGGGCAGCGTTGACAAGTTTCTTTGCTCCTGAATGTGTGAGCTGTGCGAATTCTGATATGTGTGCGTGTGTGTGTCAGTAAAAGCAGTGCATTAATATAAAACAGTAATTAAAGGCTCTAATGCACACCATCACACCAGTATAGGCATGTCTTGTAGAAGCTTGACGACATATGATGACGTGTAACGGTATTGTTGTGGTTTTAATTTTCACCGGTATATACGATGTATGATAATGTTTGATACTCTGTTTCAAGGGACAAGGGGAAGGGGTTGGCACAGAGGTAAGGGTAGGGGTAGGTGAAAGGGTATAAAATAGATTTGGGATTGGGCCTAATTATACAGCAAGAAGAGGGGGAAGAAATCCTGCACACTGTTATTTTATTTCATTACAAGAATTGCCTGCTAAGCCATATACGATTTCAGTATCAAACAGGATATAAACAGGTTCAGATACACTTTGGCTGAGCTGAAAACCCGATGCTGACAACCTCATTTACTAATGGAACAAACAATAATGCCTTGGAGCAAAAACACAGCATATAAATAATAGAAGGATGTGAGGAAATCTCACCTGCCGGCCGAAGAGTCTTTGCAGTAAGCCCTGCTTGGGTGGGGGTGAGGGTTGACCTCTCCAGTCCAGGTCAGGGGGCACAGTGCCATCCAAATTCAAGATGTTAAGTTCTTTAAAGCACTCCGTCTCTATCATCTGAATGGATCAATGAAATAACACTCAGAATAAAAGTCAAACTAATATAGGGAGAAATGGGGCTTGTTGTCACAGGGGCAAGTTGTGACCACCAGGTCCTAATATTAACTACAAAGTTTCTAGTAACTACTTTGAAAACCCTCTTAAATTAGCATTTTTATGAATTCTGTCCATTTCTGTGATTGTAAACCAAGATCAAAACGATTAAAAACTATTTTGTTATCAGAAATAAAACTGAAAAGAAACAGATTAAAAACTTAATTTAAACTTGGATTACAAACTGAAATACAACTAAAACTAAAATAAAAATGATGATAACCATTTAGATATATCTGTAAAAAAGTTTTTAAATGAAATTAAAATGAAAACCGAAAATATAAAAATAAAAGTAAATTCAAAATAATTAGCAAATAATTGTAATAAAAAAAGTAATATATTATACACTATATACACTACACACTTAAATATAAACTACAGTATAAGTATTTAAATAATATGAAAATAAATTCTAATTAAAATGACAATGTCCCGATCACCCTTATTCATAATAAAAGTAATTTATAATTTATGTTAGATATACATTTAACTCACATTCTAATATCTTGAAACTATGAATGAAATGTAATTGACACAAAATTACTGTTTTATTGTTTCAGTTTTTTAAACCTTTGAGCTAGTAATTTGAATCACATTGTCATAATTCATCTGATAAAACAACAGACTTTTCTCTGGTGACATGTGCTGGGCTTTTCTAATCATTTAGTCTAATTAACCTTACAGTCCTGAAATTCTTACGATTAACTGCAATTTTGCATTCAGATTTATTTTACAACATCGATGAAAAGATCTGCCACTACTTAAATTCATCCATTTTCAAGCAACTCCACAACAGCTATACACATTTAGTGCCAGATTTATTAAACTGGGCAAATTAGCGTTAGAGCGCAAATCCATAAAAGCACCGATGGGAGGGGAAATTTCTGCGGGTGATTTACTAACAATATACACATTAAAGAACACAGACGCAGCCAGATCATTTCCAAATTGACTAGCGCAATCCACCAAAAGCAGCGCAAATTACCGCCTGCTTTACGACATGTTATTTTTGGGGCATTAAATAATGGCGCAAATACCAGTAAATTGACAAGTGCAAACGTTAGTAAATCTCATTGCGTGATTCATTTAAATACTCTCCTCCCATAAATTTTGCGTCTGAAAGAAAATCTCCTAGAAATGCATATTTACTAAGGTCAGGCGCAAAAATAACTGTGTCCATGCCTTTTCAGTGCTAATTCTTCAGTGTGCATCTTTAGTAAATCCTGACAGTACTATTTTAATGCCAAAAGATGGTTTGCACTGGTGCAAGCTGTTTGTAAATCTGGCCTTTAGACAGTAGTCTTTCAGCTATTGTGTTGCTTCTCATGCCAATTTCTAGGTGTTCCTGTTCATTTTATTTCACAAGAATGCATCTTATGTAAAGGTAAGAAACACATCAGATCAGAGTCGGGTTAACCTAAAACCAGACCAATTATACAAGGCAGTTAATTTCAGAATGGCAACGTTGCATTCATGTCAAGAAAAAATATCACATATTTGCATTGACTGAAGTCTGTTTGCACACATTATCAAAGTCAACATTAATTTCCATTTTATTGTATGCTGGTCATAAATCGTCAATCAGGGTAAAACATTTACTGAGGTTATTCTGGGTAGTGATCTGACCTCATTTTGCCAGGGGATGGGAACACTTCCAGTGGATACTTTGCTGTAGAAGGAGTCATCTTTGGGTTCCAGCTCCACCCCTTTCACTGTGGAGAACTGTTCGATGTCCAACACATCCTTACAGTAGATGGCCTGAGGCTGAGATAGACATAAAAGCATGTCATGCTACGGACCTTGTGCATTCATTAAAATAAGAAGAGATGTCTGATTCATGAACAAACCATTTGCAAGTCACACTCTGAACTGACTTTTGTTATTTTCTTTATACAAATGTGTTTTATCAATAAATGTAAATCCAAGGAAAAGAGCAACTGGCACATTATTCAAAATTTCTATGTTCCAAGAAAAAATATGTTTGAATGGGTTTGGAACAACATGAGGCAGACTTATTATTTTTGGGTGAACAAATGATTTGAACAGTGAACAACTAATAATAATAATAACAACAGTAGTTGTGGTTAATATTCCCAATTAAATTATTTAGAGGCTCAGAAGATACTTACATCTGGAATAAAGGGTGCTTCGAGCATGCCTGCTGCAAGTCGCTTGAAGTTGATGGAACGAAAAATAGGGTGGGCTTTCACCTCTGTGGCTCCATCCCCCTGACAGCCAAGCCTCTCATTAGGGTCTTTGGCTAGCAGCTAAGGAAAAAAGTGCACACTTGCTGAAATAAATCATCTTTAACACCTTTTTGACAACTGTAAAGATGTTCAAAATGTTTTTATTTATTTGTTTTAATACCATATTAACATAGGCTTTAATACAGAAAAATAAAAATAAAAATTTATAATTACGTTTCTTACAACAACAACAAATAACAACTATATAAAATCTTTCCTTTCCACACACACAAAAAAAAAATAGTAAATTCCATCATCACCCACATTTGCCATTCCAAACATGTGATAACCCTTTTTTTGTTGTTTTGAAGAAAGTTTCCAAAAAGTTTCAGTTTCCATTGACTTTAATAGTATGGACAAAAATGATATGTTCACCTGACACGAAGGGGAGGAAATTAAGACAGAATTCTCATTTTTGCACGAACTATCTCATTAAGATGTTCAAAATCTGTTCTGCAAGCATCTCAGAACAACATTGCCAACTAAAAATGTAATATTCCTTGTGTTTCCATTTAGCACATTTAAAAGATGAACTTGACAGAAAAAAATGGGGATTTTCTTAGAAATACTGATGTATGTGTTTAATTGCTATTACTTATTATGCAGATCAGTAAATTGAATTGAATTGAATAATTGTTTGCATACTTACCATTTTACAGAGTGATTTGGCATCCTCTGAGAACTTGCTGGAATATTCTTCCTCCACCTCTTTCACTAGCCGCTCCACTTCCTCTCGCTTAATTTTTTTCTTGCGCTGCTGAAAGGGTGATTGGCCCTGGATCATCTCATAGAGAAGACATCCGAGAGCCCACCAGTCTGGACTGAATGTGTAACGCTCATTCTTCACCACCTCTGGGGCTGATGGGGCATAAACATATTCAGGTCACAATGATTGTTCCAGCTGCTGCTAATATGTTACTAAAAGTCAAATACATACCCATGTACCCCACAGTTCCCACCCGTCCTTTGATTGTCTGACCTTCTGGTACATGCACAGCCAGGCCCAGGTCTGATATACGTATATGACCTGAGGTGAAACATAACAGCTTTGTTAAATTACTTCTTCCATAAGCACGCTTAAATGATGTCTATCAGTGGTTAGTTTTACTAATAACTTGAGTAATCTTTTAAAATCAACTTATTTTGAAATTCCATATGCCAAAATCATTTATTTAAATTATCTTCTTTTAAAAGATTGCAATTAATGTAAGGGTTCCCACACTTTGATCATTTAATTTCTATGATTTTTTCATGATTTTTTCAGCAGTTTGACAACCTGATAATGATTTATTATTATAATTCTGCTAAAATCAAACTTACAAAAACTAGATTCATTTATATTACAAATATTTGTAAAATTCCCTGTTATTTCTAGGTTTCCATGAATATGGGAAACCCTGCAGCATGTCCTGTAATTAATTTGATGAACATTTATTTTGTTAACAGCCCTAGTTCAATAAACTGACACATACAGCTGACTGTATGTTATAAATGTGGATGTTGAACTTTATGGCTCAAAAACAATATTATGTACTCTACCCCCTCTTGTGGCAAACATTAGTGCTAGTTTAGAATGTGACATTCCATGTGACACAGCTTTTCTTTAAAGGGATAGTTCACCTAAAAATGATAATTCTGATATTAATTACACACCCTCATGTCGTTCCAAACCTGTAAGATCTTTATTCATCTTCAGAACACAAATTCAGATTAAGCAACACAACCGAAATGTTCCCAGCCCTAGAAATGTAGCAAGGACATCTGTAAAATAGTCCATGTGACATGATTTCTGTTGTGTTGCTGTCTATGGAGGGTCAGAGAGCTCTTGGATTTCATCAGAAATGTCTTAATTTGTGTTCTGAAGATGAAGAAAGGTCTTACGGGTTTGGAACGTCCCTTTAAGATTTTTTTTTTTTTTTTTACCATTTTCATACCAATTACCATTACAGTAACCAGTAAATTTCATAAGCAATCACAAAGAAAAGATGCTGCTAACCATGATCGTCCAGTAGTATATTTTCTGGCTTCAAATCCCTAACAGAAGATAAACAAAGAAACCAGTCAGTCAACAATCAACAACCAAAATTTCACAAAAAATAACAGCATTTGAATAAAGTCAACACTTTTAATTATCAGTATTTTTTGTTGTTGTTGCAAACAATGCCTTGTAAACCACAATTCAGTCTGAATCTTTTCACCTGTATACTATCCTCTCACAATGGAGGTCTTCTAACCCACAGCAGATCTCAGCAGCATAAAACACAGCTCTCTTCTCATCAAAACCTGCCTCTCCCATGTGGTAGATATGGAACTTCAGGTCCCCTCCGTTCATCAGCGTGAGCACCAAACACAGGGCGTCTTTTGTCTCGTATGCATATGCGAGACTCACCTCCATGGGAAAACAGGAAGGTACATTGGTTCAGTTACAAAAAAAGAATTCCCGTATTTGATACAGCCTGTGTGGGAAAGTGCCTAAAAATGGAGGATAAATTAAGAGAAAATCCCAAGAATAACCGCCAAACAAAACAACTCAAAATAGCATGCTCGAGGTCAGGCCTTTAGATACACAAACCCCAAATACAAAGTTATTATTTCATCAAAATAGGGATTACCATCAGATGTTAAGGTTTTGAAATTTCAATTTTATATAAAAAAAAACAATTTTTTCGGTTTCTGTTTTTTAAATAAAGTGTAGGATTCTGAATGTAAACATTAAATAGAAACAACAGTAACACTACAATCTCTCTACATCAGATCTCCATGCCTTAATTTGTCTAAATCTGAAGATCCAAAATGGGCACTCAGATCTCCTGTGATCTCACAGGAAATGACAAAAGCAGGGCCTCTGTGAGCTAATCAGACCAAAAACAGAAGTCAGAACTAAAGCGACTTCATGTTTTTTTTTTGTAGAAAACATATGTGTGGAAGAGATTGAAAGATAAGGTTACGCACTAACAAAACAAACGCAAGATTGGGTGAAATAAGCACTTCAGATGCTTACAACAAACAGACTGTTGACTTTCTCCAGAATCTGCTTCTCATTCAGGGCCATGGACTCTCCTTTCCTCTTTTTGATACGTTTCTTCTCCAGCTTTTTGCAGGCGTACATCTTCCCTGTGGCCCGCACCTGGCATGCACAGACTGGGTGCAAAAAAATTAAAAATAAAAGCTCAGTGGGAAAATTGAAGGGGGGGCATTTATTTGTAACTTTCTTACATGAAATTCTAATTTATGTAAATTGTCATACAAATGTGATGAGGCTGTACTAGACAGTATACAAAGAGATATTTCATGCTTTTTTGGGGGATAGAGGGAAGTGATTTTTGATCAGTTTGGTAATTGTTTTTGGTTTGTTGGGATTCATTATCTTGCCTTTAAATTTTGCATTGTGACATTTTTATTATAATTACAGTGTAAATTCAGGATAAAAAGTACTTTAATTCAATATTTTTTAAAAATAAATAAAACCGGTCATAAAACTAATGCAAAAAATTGCTTATATGACTCTGATTTGTTCCTAAAAGGGATTCATCTAAAAGGACCTTCTAAAGGGCAGCTGAGAGTAATAAAAATACTTGCATGCTCTATATCTGCCAACATTGAATGGCAATGTGTATGATAATCTGAAGGATTTATGTCTGATAGCGTAACAAAAATAGGATATTAGCCTTATGAACCCTGGAGTAGACAGATAGCGTTTGATTTAGTGGCATTCCAGTTAATAACTAATAATGCCTCAATATGTTTCTGCCATAAACAGAGCGATGCTTAATCATTTCACACTCACCTCGCCAAAGCCTCCCTTTCCCAAAACCCTATACTGACGGAATGTGTTTTTTGTGACTGGCTGTCTGTTGAGGAAAGGAAGAGAATAATAAACAAAAGTTACATTTCATGAGAACGAACATGACCCCGTCTTATTTAATTATAACATACTTTTACAGTAGAATAACTTCCTGTTGCCTTCACAAGAAGCTTATATCTCAAGAGACACTGAGGCACAATATTAAAACGCATGGCTTTAATATAATTAAGACCCTTTTTTGTTTTACATATTCAGTAGATGGCTAGTGAACTAGGCCTCTTAATGTGTACATGAGAGTGAAAGTATTTGTTCCGGCATATCATATTATTCTCTGTAAAAGGTCTGGATGGGAATTGTCCAGGCCTGCCTTAGACTTTCAGTCAAAGGACATTTTTATGACTAAAAGTAAATAAATAGCAAGTTCAGAGTTCACATCTGGTTTGCATAAGCTTAGCTTCATAAATAAATCATGGCACCCAAAGGAATAATTAGACTCTACTCAGCGGTGAAAAAAACTTATTAACTAAATATAATTGCTGTCATTTAACATGCATATGAGAGTTCAGAACTACAGAAAATCACTGAGTTTGTACATTATAAACAAAACCAAAAAGTTCAAAATGCATTCAGGAGCTGTTTATACCTCTCAAGCCATTTCCACTGTAAGAAGCGACTGTAGTACATACTATCGAGGTAGTCTGCGAAGGGGGCCATGCTCAGGAAGTCATGGATCAGTCTACAAGAAAGAAAACATTGAGATAAAGTGAGTGTGAGTGAGTGACGTGACATACAACCAAGTATGGTGACCCATACTCAGAATTTGTGCATTTAACCCATCCAAAGTGCACACACACAGACCGTGAACACACACCCGGAGCAGTGGGCAGTCATTTATGCTACGGCGCCCGGGGAGCAGTTGGGGGTTCGGTGCCTTGCTCAAGGGCACCTCAGTCATGGTATTGCCAGCCCGAGACTTGAACCCACAACCTTAGGGTTAGGAGTCAAACTCTCTTACCACTAGGGCACGACTTCCACTAAAGTGTTACAAAATTGCACAGTAAAAAAATATGACTCTCACATCCTGATTTAATTAACTGATTTGCATGAAAATGCTCCATTTCGTTTCACTCAGAAAAATGTTGATCTGATGCCATGTGTTTGTCAGACAGTGGCAGGGTAGGAGTATCTACTAGTGCCATCTAATGGGATAATAAGAGTGTTTCCTGTCTAAAAGACTCACTTGGTACACTCCATGAAGAGCTCTTTACATGCCTCCTGTTGCAAGCGTTCTGCACACTTAGTCACCATCTCCTTTGTTACCTCAGGGACATTGTCCTCTGACTGCAAATGGAAGAATTAGAACATGAAAATATCTTTTAAACACAAATAAATGCTTACATGCTCATGAATTATGCTATGAACAAAGCAAAAAGGAAATTAAAAAACAACTGCATTTAAATTATGAGATATGACACATTAGTTATCTTTTAGGGATGCTCATATTGAATGTTTAACTGTTAACCGACAGTAAGAATTTTCACAGATTAATACTATCAGTTAAACGGTTTAAAAGGATTTTTTTTCCTACTATTTTTATTACACGTTTACTGCATGGTGGAAGAAAACAATACTATAGAAGTTATTTGTTTACTCAAGGGCGCGTGCCTAGGCTATACAGACATATTTCGCTGAGCAAGCACCTGCTTCACCTTCACTTAGTTAACTGATGTAGGCTAGTATATGCAACACAATGGTAATTGGCAATATTGGATAAATGGTTATCAGAGAGTGAATCCATAAGTATATTCAAATTCTGAATGGATTATTACAGCCTAGAAAGTGCCATTATTATCACTGGAAAGCTGTCACTCATCTTACTGTAGTGCGATCTCACAAAGTTAATAAAAAGTAATAAAAGAACCTTTACACTGCGCAGTTAATCTCTTATTTACATCATGTCTACACTTTCTTTGTTTTAATGAGAGAGTTCGCGAACGTGTCAGCAGAACTGAGGAACACCGGCATTTTGGATGGTGAAAGGATTGTAACTTAACCACCTCTGATTGGCCACTGTACGTTAGTGAAATCAACAGATATGTCTGTTATTGGCTATACTGCTCAACGCTGCAAAACGTGCTGTGAATAGAAACATATGACAAGTGGATGAAAAGTCCCGAACCGTTAATTGAAGCGATTTTTGTAATGGTGATTTTCCCGCGGGTCTAACAGTTAACAGGCAGCACTCCAGTCTATCTGTTCAGCATGTACACGTTACTTAAAAAAAAATACCAAAAAAACAAAAAAAACCTGTACACTGAGTTAGGCCTGCTATATAGTTTTATGTCTGACGGTACCGTTCTTCAAAGCGCATAGAAGGATTCAGTGTGTGTTTTAGTTTTTTCATCTTAATTAGATAATTATTTAAATTTATAGGCAATATATTTAGTGTAGTCCTATTTATTTTATTCATTTTTTAATTTATATTATTTTATTCTGATGTTCTCTGTATGCTTCTGCTTGCATGTTAAAATAAAATAATTGTTTGTATTTTTCATGTATCATCACAGATACTTGTCCATTCCATTTTTATTTAATACTAATTTATTATCATTACTGAAATTGACAAACTTATTAAGGCTACATTTACATGACAATGATGTAGTCAAAAATGGAAACATTTTTCCCTTGCGTTTTAAAAAATTTCACGTATACACGACAATGTTTCCAAAACGATTCGCGTTTACACATATCCGCGAAAACGGCCAAAAAAACCCTGTATTACGTATGCCAGGCCAGTAGTTGGCGCTGTCTAGGGATGGGCGATATCTTATTGTTTGCGATATACCGGTAAAAATTTGACTGTGTGGAGTGATGTGAAAGAATGCGGACGTGAAATTGAGCAGCTCTTTCTACAATCTGGAACAGGTTTGGATAACACTGAACAGTGTGACATAAATCGGTCTGAGCCTTGAGTAAATGTACAGTAGCACGTGTGCAATACAGTTTTACATGTGTATGAGTCATTTACAAACCTGTTGTCCAACAAAGATATTATTCATCGACATGCTTTTTCTCCATATTAACTTCATAACATAGTCGAGTGTTTCAAATAACTTATTTTTGAGCTCATATGTGGTTTCGTGTCACAGAATAAGGCAGAAATCTTACAATTTTATAGCATTATATACAGTGATAAAGTCTATGTCAATAACCATTGCATTATAAATATACTTTATCCTTATAAAAATACCTTAGATTGCTTAAAGAACACAGACCATATATTTTGTGCAATCGCATTTTTTATTGTCGTCAGGTTTCCTCGGTCAAGATTTCTCTATCTGCGTTTTATTCGGTGAAGTAAATCCACACTTTGCTGAAGAAGTATTAGCAAACTCTTGAGCAGAAACAACAGTACCATGTACTCTGCCATTGCCTTCGACACACTGCACGATTTTAGCAATCCTATAAGATCATTGCTGGTCACACTGTGTGACATGGATCTAATAAACTTTGGTATGACATGCATGTAGACTGTACGATGATTACACCTATTGATTTGTAGGCTACAACGCATGTTTCTATAGAAGAATAAAACATCATTAGCATGCACTAGTGGTAAACAAAAAGAGCATAATGAATCACACTTTGACAGTTGTAGTTTTTATGTGTGCTGAAAAAAAGTGGGAGCGGAAGAAATAAGAGCTTAAGGTAAGCAGTTTTATGTTTTAGTGGAGCTAAAACATAAAACTGCTTACCTTAAGCTCTTATTTCTTCCGCTCCCACTTTTTTTCGGCACACATAAAAACTACAACCGTCAAAGTTGATTCAAAGATGTCGAGTTAATTTCATGTCGCATTTTTACTGATTGGTCAGTAAACGTGGGTCGTAACTGCAAACGATGAACATGCTGAATTTCTGACACTGCCAGAAAATTATCGTAGGCTATCTTTGGTCGCAAGAGTCTGACAACGGCCATCTTTGAACCTCTCTCAATGTACGACATAGGACCACCGATTAGGAGCCACGATCACAGAAATCGCCACGATTGTTTCACGATGCCAATCTTTTGTCTGGGAGAGCCGAAAATTGTGCAGTGTGTCTTGGGCTTAACACGTACTACGCACATGCATGACGTCACCGCTTTCAAAGATTCGTCTCCTCAGCATCACCCTGTAAATAACGCATGCTGTTCTGTGTCAGCTGCATCACACCAAATACGCTGTTTCCTACGTTGTTGTGATTTGATTTGAATGGAAACAGCGTATCCTATCCGGCGTTACGCAGCTGACACAGAACAACATACGCTGTTTACAGGGTGATGCTGAGGAGACGATTTGTTGAATAAAATTGTTATTTCTTTTTCTTTTGCGCACAAAAAGTATTCTTGTAGCTTTGTATAATTGCGGATGAACCACTGATGTCACATGGATTATTTTACAGATCTCCTTGCTACGTTTCTGGACTTAGGAACATTTCAGTTGCGTTGCTGTCTATGGGATGGTCAGACAGCTCTCAGATTCCATCAAAAATATCTTAATTTGTTTTCTGAATATGAACGAATCTCTTACGGGGTTGAAACGACATGAGGGTGAGTAATAAATGACAGAATTTTCATTTTTGGGTGAACTAAGCCTTTAACTTAGGTTGGCTTCAGAAAGCCAACTTACTGAAATCTGACTTAAACTTATGGAGTGTTCATACCAGATGCGAATGTAATTATTCGTGTGAGTAAATTACAAAGTCAACACAAAGACGCGAATAGAGGCAAATTCGCGCCGGGCAACGTGAATTATGTGCTACGTGTTTGCGCAAACGCACGATATTCACCTCAAATGCGTCTTCCACGCAAGTTCAAAAATTTCAACTAGAGCAGAAAATTCGCATGACTCATTCTTGCGAAAGCCAATCAGCGAAGAGATTCTTGACATGTCCAATTGAATCAGACAATGGAAGATCAGTTGTAGTGGTAGTTGTACTTTATTAGCATGGCTATAGACATGCTGCTGTCAATAATAAATACAGTATAATAGTAATATCAGGGTATATATACAGTAGTAAAATATAACACACATTAATGCAGGATCCTAACGTTACTCATCCTACTGTGGATGGTGCTGTGAACCCAGACACATTGGCGTTTGCGACTGTAGTCATCTCCACCATGGTTGATCGCGCTATGTTTTTATTCGCACAAGTGACACGAAAAACATCCCGCGAGTAATCTAGAGTGACTAACGCGATGCACATATTCGCTTTGCGTCTGATGTGAACACATCATTACAGTTATTAAGTTGGATTGATAAAGTTTAATTGATTTAATTGTATGTAATCTTCTTATTATTCTTCTTACTAAAAGCATTCAGTCTAACTCCTCCTACAGCTTTAACTCTACAAACTCCAAACTCAGCCCAGCTCTTCAGATTGATCTGAAGTTAGTTGCTATATCTTTTCAGACTGATCAGTCTTCAGTTTTCATAAAAATTAAGATTAAAAATCATAAAAGTCCCATAGACTTACTTCCCATAGACTTATTGACTTACCTTAGCAACCCACCTGGGTACCTTAGCAACCACATAACTACACCCTAGCAACCGCCACTGGTACCCTAGCAAATGCCTTAGCAACCATCCCAAGTACCCTAGCAACCTATCTAAATCTATCTATCTAAATCTATCTAAATCTATCTATCTATCTATCTATCTATCTATCTATCTATCTATCTATCTATCTATCTATCTATCTATATATCTATATATCTATCTGTCTGTCTATCTATCTATCTATCTATCTTTGACAGACTGTATTGCCTTCAAAACATTCAAACTTTAATCTTTTAAAACCACTTTAAACTTAACTATTTCAGACTAAAAACCATAGAACTTAAAACTTTTTAAACTTTTTAATCTTTTCAAACTTTTTCAAATGTTCTGGTCTGGCTTTCCAAGCCAACTTAAAGTTTGTCGTGACTTACTTTTTATCTAGTTCTAATTTGATCAGTTAACGGTTTGGTTAACAAGCAGCGGTTGTCGGTCAGGAAAATTAACCAAAATGAGCATCCCTATTATCTTTACAACAAACTCTAAAATGACCAGTTGATTTGGGTCTTTCCTGTGCTTCTCATCTCAGTACCTTCGGATTGAGGTACTTGTCTAAGAGCTCCTGTCCATACTCCTTCCTCTTCTCATCTGGCGTTACTTCATACTCCGCCTGAAATTATGGAAAAAATTAGCTGTAATATTTGTCATATCTACATTCTTCATTATTTATAAACTTATGATGACTTTACATTATCATCATTCAGTAAAGATTCAATTTCAGTTCAGCTTTGTTTTTAGTTTACAGCGTGCTCTATGTCCTATCTGCAACTGCAGGCATTAAAGACAAGACAAGACAAGACAAGACAAGACAAGACAAGACAAGACAAGACAAAACAGCCATATTGCACATTTCATAGAATCATGACAAAGCTGTATGGATGACTGGATTTCAAACCATTTAGTTGATTTCAACATAATTTTATAACTTCTTAATGTTCTAAAGAAGACAATGATCCATCAAAAGCAACAAAAGCAAATGAAATCACTAGCAAAACTACACAACAAAACATACAAATATTAAAGGAGGGACCAGATTTTGACTTAGGCCAGCAAGCAACCACTGTAGCAATCACATATCAATGTGCTGGCAACCACCCACAACACCCTAGAACTCTGGCAGAGGCATGCACCAGACATATTTGCTTCAGAATATGTGTACAATCTGGTTTTAGATTCACTTTCATTTATAAAACTTCAAAAAGTAGTGGTTCAGTGGTTTCTCCACTGAACATGCAAAATCAAGGTCTTTAAAGGTGGAGCAAACACCAGCAAGTTTTTTTACGTGGGCGTGCACATGTACGTGTAAGGCGATCTGCACGTTGTGATGTTTATGTTCTAGCTTGCAGGAACAGAGTAAGCGGTAGTCTGCAGACTCTGCATTCCATAACTGAAACGGCATGTCACGTCAAAATATTTACAATTAAAAGATTTGCCTTAAAATGCAGGATTTTGAACGGCAGACCTGACCTCAAATTAGTTCGAGATGCTTTTTTGTTTGAATGTGATTTTATCACCAAGGCCACTATGTCAAGCTTTTAAGTTATGGGTGTGGACAAGAAATTCAGACATTTCTTTTAAGTTGGACTTGCTAGTGGGCATTCACTTGAGGTGTTGGGTCACCCAACTTCTGAAAAAGGGTAAAAGCAGAGAATAATAATAATAAAAAAAATACAGGCAGGCAATACTATTATAAACTGTATTAGAGGGAAAATGAATGTCAGAAGAAATCTATGATCGTTTTGATTCAAAAGACATTTGATCTGTTAAAAATCTTTATGAGTGACCACTGTCAACATAGGCGGCAGCAGACTAACAGAAAAGGAAGCTCATGATTGTTGGAACTGAACTCTGTTACAGGGCTCAATAATAATAAAGGCCATTTTGAGAGTCCACTTAACCGAAAGTTCACTTTCTTTATAAGGTCAGTGCTATAGCTTACATCCTGCATTTTACAGCTTGTTGACTATGTGCATGCATTTTATGCCTTGAAAGCTTTAACATTTGGTTTTCTGTGATATTTGAATTTGATTTAAAATTAAATTAATGGACTACCATTTAAGAACCACTGATTTAGAGTGACAAAATGCCGATATACATAGTCTGAGAATTACACAAAATTGCTGAAATGACATAGCTTATTTTAAACATTATAAAACGTTTACTTTCTTCATTGGGTCAGCGCTATACCTTAACATTTTGACCATGTATGCATTTTTTGTGCCTTACAAACTGAAACATTTGGTTTTCTGTGATATTTGGTTATTATTTATTCTGGAGGTTAACTTTTACATTTTACTAGCTTAGCCTATTCACACCAAGAACGATAAGCATCAGGGGTGTAACAATACACGTATTCGTATTGAACCGTTCGGTACGAGGCTTTTGGTTCGGTACGCATTATAAACCGAAGAATTCGTTAGACTAATTATATCACAGATTATTACCGCATAACTACCGCGCTGTGAGGATAACATTAGACTATTTACTCCTCAATTACCATGTTGTAAAAAATGGTGATTTAAAACAGGTCTATTATACAATTAATTATAGGCCTATAATCAAAATATTAACACTGCAGTCATCAATAAAAAAAAAATCAATGAAATAAAAAGCTTTAGCTTATTTTAAGAACCGACTTTCAAAAACAACCTGTTTAACACAAAATACGTTTCTTCTAATTTTTTTTTTCACTATGTACGGGCCACAAGAGAAATATTAAGGGACTAAATTAAAACAGTAAGCTATATACTAGGGTTCGGCAATGTCTACCAAATTGGCATCGGATGATGTCTACAGTGAAACATTGTGATGGACGATAACATCGGGGGGGCTTAGGGTGTGTGCGCGGAATTGGGATGCGGCGGATTGCGGGGGGTATGGGGGGAGGGGGAGATCACAATGCCGTGATGACGATCATCTGCTTAACTCTTGCGCAAAGTTTGCATGTTTCTTATATGATGTCCATTGGCTCACCTTCATGGTTTAAAACAGAAATATTTCCAACATTGCAAAGTAAGAAATTACCCCCCCCATCAAAAACGTATCGAACCGTGACACCAGTGTCGTATTGAACCGAACCGTGAATTTTGTTAACTGTTACACCCCTAATAAGCATATAAATATTTGTACCGATATCTTTGTTAGCGTCCACACTTACAGACGATAAAGTTCTGTCTATTACAAAAAGCTCGCTTCAGTTATGGCATCTGTTGTTTAAAATGAACAAGCTCTTTCATGTCAGGTGGATTCTGAGTGACTGTTTTTATCATTCATCAGCTGGAAAAAAATAAATGTTCTAAAAGTGATTCCAACAATGTTGTTCCTCTGTGTCCTTATCATTATATCTATAGTGTGGACTTCCCTATACTCATAGAATAAAAATTATTATTAAGGTTATAGTTATCGCCCTTGGTGTGAACAGCATTTAAAGGCTATTTCCAAAGCCAGAGCTGTTCCAAGCCCACCCAAACACCACAGTGACCTCACAGTATGTTATGAGTAACAAAGTGTTAAGGTAATTCCTATAGAAATATTTGCTCTAGAACTACCCTCAACTTGCTAGTTTCACTGTATCCAAGGCGGGTTGTTCGTAAAGAGAAGAAACAAACACATTTTGCCTTTAAAGTGAAGAACAATTAGTGGTCTGGTTCTCACCACAGCATCCAAAAATTTGACACAGCGCCTCAACTCCGGCCTGGTGTCGCAGAACTGCCGGAATTGCAAGCGTCCGATTGGCTGCCTCTCACAAAGGCTGTTGTAGTCTTTCTCTGTGGAAATACAACAACATGAAACACAGTGACTAAGGGCTTTGAAAAGGTGGAGTTAAGCATGCACACACACACACACACACATACAAATGAGTAAATATCATTTGAGACATTCGATGAATACAATAAAAATCAATAGCACTTTCCTTTCTTCTTCTCGCTTTGGAAAGGAAACTGAAGAGACAAAACCATTAGTTGACCACAACGAAATGGACAATACTGTCGACAACATCCTAAAAATATTAAAGGCACACCCCAGGATTGGTAAAGCTTTTCCTTTTAAGCCAAATTCAAAGAAAATGCACAGTAATTGCGTACAGATTAGTGGGCAACCCGAGTTTTGCAATGGCAGATACTGATATCTAGAACAGCAGATTTGCTTGAGATTCACTGAACACGACGTTGTGACCCAGCACAGTACCAAAACTGTTAAGCATAAACTAAGTGAACAAAAATGTCCATAAATATTAAACTGAATTGTATTCATACTTTCATAAAGTACACAGGCTCAGCAATATGCAGAAATGATTGAGAACTGAGAACAAATTAAGCAGTAAGCATTGAGAATATGCTCAGTGTGCCAAAGTTTTATGATTTGCATAAATATTTATTTAATTTTAATATAAATAAAAAAATTATTTTACTTTCATTTAATTAGAAATTTAATAGCAATTTGTATTTAATTTACAAAATAAAATGTAATTAAATAGTAATAATAATAAACATATAAAATTTAAATTGACCACCACTTAAGAACCACTGATCTAGTAATGTAAGTTCAGAGTTAAGACTAGGTGATATGTCAAAAATATCTTATTGATAATCGCAAAATATCGCAATATCCGATAATATCGTCTACCTAAGCCCCACCTCCACCACGCCCCGCCCCCACCGAGACAACATTGCCGACATGCACCAAGAACACACACCATGTTCAGTTTGGTCTTAAATTATTGGCACAAAGTTTGGTTTTACTTTTCTTAGTTTGTGCCTAAACTAACAGAAAACATTAGCTTTGCTGTTATTTTGGTGTTGCTAATAATTTCCCCTCTGTTCTTATCAAATTTGTGTTTGAAATTAATTTCGTTTTGTGAGGAGAACTGTTGAGTAAAAATAATAGAACACAATTTTAAGTTTATCATGGTGAAGTTGGACATTCTGGCGGTGATTGTAATAATGATAAATACATGTTAATGTCATATAATAATGTCTTGAATAAAATATGCCTATATTCTGATGTTTCTCTTTCTTTTTGGCATTATCTCCTGTGCAGACACATTTCAAGATGGTAGGTTTAATTTCCTAAATTATGACACTTGCAGCATTGTTTTTAAACTTTTAGTCAAGCTATAACGTATTTGATATTTATCACTAATTACTAAAATCATGCAGGGATTAACAACGAATTCAGAGCAAAAACTTTAAGGTTTTTTTTTCTTCTTCTTCCCCCCCCCCCTTTTCTGGTAGTCTACTTTAGTCCGTTTTTAACTAAATAAAAATAATTGCTTCATTTATTTAGAAGCAGGGTAATTTAAATTTAATTTCTGTATGTTAATTTTTATAATTTTTATTTTATTAATCTAAATACAACGCCCACAATATAATATTCAGTGTTGGGCGCCCGAAACTCCAAACGCTTGCGAGGACGAGCTTCAAAGCTCTTCATCCGAGCTTCAAAAGTCTTCATCCGTTTGCAACTAAACTTTTTAGTTTAGTTTTAGTTTTTAATTTTGTGCGTGTGCTTTGTGTGTGTTTGTGTGTGTGTGCTCAGCGCGGAAAACAGTGCAAAAGTGAGTTATATTCGAAATGTAATTTTATAACAAGTAAATTTATCCTGACCTTACGCATCTGATCTGATTTCCGAAATTGGAATAGTTTTTCGATTCCCAACCCTCCTACTAAATTATTTCATTCTTGCATGCAAAAAGACCTGTATGGTGACTACGGTGCTATGTAAAAATTATTTTGCAACTTACTAGGTTTAAAATTTGTCTTTTTTTTCCCCGATAATGTTGATAATCATCTGATACCTGACGGTTGACATTGACATGGCGATACTTATGAGACATCGTCGATATACAATAATATAATCATATTGCCCAGCCCTATTTATTCAGACTGACTAAGATTTACACAAATTGCTGAAATGAAATATATTCATATTTTACATTATCAGTTTCACTTTTTTTCAAATTTCTTAAAATCCAAAATACTCAATAAACAAAACAAAACAAAACAGAAATTCAGCCAAACATAAACGATTACCAGTTAATAAACTCAAAATGGCCAAATGTTGGTGGATTAATTGCCCTGACTGATATAGAGCTCTGTCAGTTTGAGCAAGTATAGCCAAACGTGCAATTAATTCCGCTTTGCAGTAACGTAGCCAGTGAGCCACACACCTGATAGACTGGTTGAAATGAGTGTGATTATGAAGAGAGAATGCATTGAAGTGAACAGAGTGGGAAGACAGTGGCCAGTGGCTGAGATTTGCATTTGCTGCTCAGGTATATGCAAAGAGACAGTAGGATTTACACAGAGGCAATTGGGAGTGTGTGGACCTGCAGCAATATAGAGGCAGTGTGTAGGAGGCTGGTATTGATAGCAATGCCGCATAAATACATGGAGAGCTTACAGCTACTTCATAATGCTGCTGGCAAAAAGCGCAAAACTGTACTGCAGATAACAATCAGCTTTACTGCTGTTGATATATGCTTGTTTTAATTAGAGAAGATGAGATCTCTTCAGGAAATAATTGTCCTCAGCATTACTGTTGAAAATGAGTGGTGACCACCAGCATACATTGTGTTTTTGATACTGATGTCCAGAACAAGATGCTACCATCTCCAAGAATCTTAACTAATGTTAGCTTAGCAAATAGATTCTCATTTACTAATTTTTACTAATGTTGTTCCAAACTCGTTTTTTCAACTTCTCAAACTTCAATCTTTATGCAGCACTTTTCCAAATTATAAGCAAGTGAATTGGGGCTGTCAGATGACAAAAAGCACCACAAAACAAGTTGTTTACTATATTTCAAAGCTTATGTGGCCATATTTAACTTAAATGTTGGACATTAATCACTGAAAATATTGCACTTTACCATAATGTAGCATTATCTGCCACATTTGAATGTAAGCAAATACAAATGTGATTGTAGAGCTACATGAGAGCGTACTGTATTATAGAACATAGGCTGCATTTTCTGAGTGATATTAGGGTAAATGACAATTCCTTGTTTTTTTTTAAATAAATATTTTATTCTTTTTGTTATTGTTATTTTCCCTCTCTCTTTTGCATGTACTGTATATACAGTATATATATACATTTTGTATATATTGTATATACAGTATATATATATATATATTTTTTTTAAACCCTAACAAAGTTACAAATTGAAAAGTGTGTTTTAAATTTCTTTAAAATAAATGAATGAATATATATATATATATACACACACACACACACACACACACACATACACAGTTCCCTTCTTAAGTATTGGAACAGTAAAGACAAAATTGCTTTCTCTGCTGTGGAGTCAAGACATTTGCAAATATGATTAAAAGATGAATATGCGACAAAACTACGGAATGTCACATTTTATTATTAGGTCTTTCGACACATACATGTTTTACCAATTAAAAAGGACAGCACTTTTAGAGTTCATCCCACTATTTGATGTGAACATAAGCATTGGAACAGCTGAATTTAAGGCAGATGTAAAAGATTAAAAGCTATTATTTAGTTGCAGATCCCTTGCATGCAATCAGAGCAGTGAGTCTGCAACCCATAGACATCACTAGACATCACTAGACTCTTGGTCTTATGCTTTGAAATGCTTTTCCCTAGCCTTTAATGCAGCCAATTCTAACTGTTGCTTGTTTTGAGGAGGGTCTGTCTTTAGTCTCCTCTTCAGCTGGTGAAATTAATGTTCAATCGGATTTAAATCTGGAGATTGATTTGAGCAATCTAAGACTTTACATTTCTTTGCCCTGATAAAGCCCTTGACTGAACTGGCAGGGGGTTTTGGGTCATTGTCCTGATCCAATATGAAGTGCTTTCTAATGAGTTTCGTGGCATTTTCTTTAATATTGGTAGCCAAGATGATTTTGTACCCTTCCAAATTCATTCTGCTACTGCCATCATACATTAAGTCATCATTAAAATGAAGAGGTCCTGTTCTAGAGACAGCCATCCATGCCCATGCCAGGACACCACCTCCACCAAGCTTTACAGATGAGGTTGTATGCTTAGGATCATTTGCAGTTTCCTTTTTTCACACTTTTGCTTTCCAATCACTTAGATAAATTAATCTCATCGGTCCATCAACTCAGTTCCAAAACTCTACTGGCTCACATTTGTGAAGAAACTTGCCTTTCCATTTTTGGTGCTGATCAGAGGTTTGCATCTTGCTGTGTAGCTTCTGTAATTCTGTGTCAAATTCTCCTGCGGACTGTAGCTTGACAGAGCATCACCCCAGCTTTCTGGAGGTTGTTGGTGATTTTATAGACATGTATTTTAGGTTTCATTTTCACAGCTTTTATGATTTGTCTGTCATCAACTACTGTTTTTTTTCTCAGCCGATCAGATCGGTTGCTAATGTCGCCGGAAGTTTCCAAACTCTTGATTTCTCCATGCCCTTTGTTTTTCCTATAGTTCTAATTGACTTCCTCTTTTCTTTAGGCATCCAAATTGCTTGCTTTTCTTTCAGAGTCAGCTTCGGTGTGTCATCATTGAATGCATGACTTAGAATGCAGAAGCAATGGATACAACTGATAAGACACATTCCCTATCTGAAGAATTAATGCAACAGGACACAGCTGAACACTTAGAAAGACCTGTAAGGCAACTGTTCCAATACTTATACTCACATCAGATAGGGAGATGAAACTCTAAAAGTGCTGATCTTCTTAGCTGGTAAAACATCTTTGTGTTGAGTCACCCAATAATAAAATGTGACATTCTGTAGTTTTGTCTCATATTCATCTTTTAATCATATTTACAGATTTCTTGACTCCACAGCAAACAGAACAGTTTTGTCTTTACTGTTCCAATACTTATGGAGGGCACTGTATATATATATATGTGTATATTGTCATATATATATATATATATATATATATATATATATATATATATATACATACATACATACATTACACACACACACACATACACACACACACACACACACACACACACACACACACACACACACACACACATATATATATATATATATATATATATATATATTACTATACACACACACACACACACACACACACAAATTTTAATTTTTAAGTGTCCAAATATGTTTGGGGAGGCCACTGTATTTGATTGTGTCATACAGTTTGAGGTCATAAAAGGGCATTTTGTCACACAATGAACATGTAGTCCATGATTTTGTTCAGTGGTTTACGTCAACGGTTTCCTGATTGAAGCTTTTCTGATGAGTTTCAAACTGCCTCAGTTGTAGCCAGAAAACAGAGTGATTATGGTATTAATAATTGATCATGAAATGAGGCCGCTTTATCTTCCTCTCTTCCCCCCACCCGGGGTGGTCTTTGACTATATATAACACCACTTAAAATCCTTAAAAACAAATCAGGTTTGACCCCCATGCACATTTTATGTAAATGATTAAATGAGCAGCAACATGGTTTCATGCATATGGTCACAAGGCTTCCTTTGAGCGTACAAAGTCATTGGAAGAGATGGAGAGATTGGCCTTTGGAAGAGGGTCTCGCCATGTCACACTATTACTTTTCAGAGGCGTTTAATAACCTGTTATTAAATGGACAAATTAGTTAAAAGATAGGAGTTAAGAGAGAAGCTCCTCATTGAAGTCAACATGGAATTGAAATTTTAATTTAATGTATTATTACACAATTCATCACTGCATATTATTCAAAAATGGCCTTTGTAATCTTTTGCCAAAATGCTTTGCCTAAAATGACTTCTCCAATCCAGTAAATTCCAGATTAAATCAAGTGCAACTCTACATTTTTACTCAATGCATGTAAATGTGTCATGGTTGACACATGGTTGATAAATATGCAGCAGTTGCTTACTGCTGTGCTGAATATTGTAAACTGAAGAAATTTTGTGAATTTCTTAAAAATGACTCTTTTTACTGCTTTTTAAAAAACAGATTAGAGACTGAGTAAATTATGCCAGAATTGTCATTTTTGGGTGAACTATTGATTATTAACATATAACCACATGAACACTTATTTTATATGCAACATGACAGGGCCGTTCACATTTACAAAAGGTTAGCCAATGAAAACAGAGTTCATTTGCAAATAGAATCTTAAAAGTACTATAACAAAAACAGCCCGTTTCATTCTACAGGCCAGAGTTAGGGCAAAAACTATTATGTAAATGTAAATTCTGACTGTGTCAAGCACAACAATTAGACAAGACTGAACAAGCTTGGAAACACTGTCTTGCATAAAGACATGAAGAATTGTCCTATCTATCTGCACAATTTATTTATGTTTATGTATTATTGTCATTGCTTTACTATCTTTACTATCTTAAAAAAATCTAAAGACGAGGCATTAAGATAAAAAAGCCGGCTCGTTGGCTCTGGGACAGCATGGAAGGTGTTCAGGAAAACTGACGGGATCATCACAAAAGTTTAGTATTTGCATGTGTCTTATCGATTTAAACATTAAAGCAATTTTTGACCATTCAAGCACAAGAACATGCAAAGGAGAACTCAATTCATTGAGCATGTTTACATGCACACCAGTAAGCTGAGAACTCACAAATCTCAGCTTTTGAAAATAACCAGGTTTCCCCGTTTACATGCACATCAGTAACCTGACAACACAAGTAAGCTGTGTTTACATGACTTTTTAAATTTTATTTCCCTTTAGTGACGTCAAAATATAATCATTTGCGTATCGGACTCAGATTATTCCATATGTTTGTCAGCTGTGATGTTAAATAAAGCTTGCAACATGTCAGCGCGAAATTTACAACTCATATTATCCTCTGATGCAGTTATATAGCAGTTTTGACTGAACCACTTCTACTTCTGCTGCACGAGATGAGAACACTTGTATAATTTTCTGAGTCATGAAAGACTCTGCTTTTGTGATATATTTCCTTCTTTCTTTACTGCAAAATTTTGCTCTATCTAGATGCGCTTAGATCTGCACTAACGATGCGTTCCTGTCACGTATCACACATGCGCACTTTAATAAGCCGACAGAAAGCGGGTTATTGCGTTTACATGCCACGCAAAATCAGGGTAATATACAAAAAAACTACCTGTGTCGACTGATTTATGCTTACAGTGTTTATGAGATTACTCCGATAAAAGAAAGCGGGTTACTGCGTTTACATGACCACGTGCATTTTTGTCTTGATAAGCATAATCAGCTTAAGAACGTGCATGTAAACACGCTCATTAGTCGGGCAATGTCTGATAAACAGTTTTCTGTGCACACACCCATGCGCAAATGTAGAATTGCATTTGGTCTTTTGCGCAAAATGACATTAAAGGATTATTTCACTTCCAAAATAAAAAATTTCCTGATAATTAACTCACCCACATGTCATCCAAGATGTTCATATCTTTCTTTCTTCAGGTGAAAAGAAATTAAGGTTTTTGATGAAAACACTCTGTATAGTGTATTTTTATCCGTATTTTCTCTGTATAGTTGACTTCAATGGGAGCCAACGGGTTGAAGGTCCAAATTGCATTTTCAGTGCAGATGCAAAGGGCTCTACACAATCTCACCCAAGGAAAAAGGGCCTTACATACGGAAACATTTTCTAAAAAAAAAGAATATATTTTTCAACCACAAATGCTCATCTTGCACTAGCTAGACCTCACGCATTACATAGCCACGTTGGAAAGGTCACATATGATGTAGGCGGAAGCACTGACCCAGTGTTTACAAAGCGAACATGCAAAGAAAGTCCAAAGATGTCAGACGATTTTGAAGTTGGAGGAGAAAATTAGTTTTTTTTACTTTTCCGCCCTAACCTACATTTTTGAACCGAAGTACACAGACAAAGAACTAACCACGTGTGACCTTTCCAACATGATTACATAATGCGTGAAGTTGCACATGCACTTTGCAGAGCTAGTGCAAGATGAGCATTTGTGGTTAAAAAGTACATAAATTAAAAGAAAAAAAAATAAGAAAATCACTGATTGTTTCTCTAGATAAGACCCTTGTTTCTCGGCAAGATTCATGTAGAGCCCTTTGAAGCTGCATTGAAACTACAATGTGGACCTTCAACCCATTGGGTCCCACTGAGGTCCACTATATGGAGAAAAATCTATTAATATAAAAATATATTTTTCTCAAAAACCTTAATTTCTTTTCGAATGAAGAAAGACAAACATCTTAGATGATATGGGGGTGAGTAACTCATCAGGAAATTTTTCATTCTGGAAGTGAACTTATCCTTTAAAATGCTTTCTTGGCCAGTATCCTTGTAAACACAGTCAGTTATGTCTCAAAGGCACAATATGTAAGATTTTTTTATTAAAATATCCAAATACCACTAGAAGTGTTATATATTTTGCTGACTTGTGTACTTACATTATTCCAAATGTTTCAAAGAAAGTTTAAATCCAGAGAAATAGGCAATTTGAACTAGAGACACGGACCGTATCCATAGTGTCATTGTGTCGCCTGCCAATGACGTCATAACCCCTCGATTTCCGGAAATGGCAAAGACGCTTTAATATGTTGTACGTTTTAATAGACTGGTGACGACCACACAGAGTGGTATTATAACAGAACTTTCAAATGTATCTAGTATGATAAAACAGTTTTTGTAAAACAGCGCTGCTTTTTTCCCCACATACTCACGACCGGAAGTAGAGGAAGTGGTTGACTGTGGCATAATAAAAGCTCCGCTGCTTTCGAGCCATGTCATGCTCGTTCAGCGGCCTTGTATCGCTTTGACAGCTTTCAGCCTCACCCTGCTTCATTCGACTGCGTTAATAAATCATTAGCTTATCCATGAATATGATTTCTGCCCGACTCCCATCGGATTGCATCGGCTGTGGGGATGAAGACCACAACTCCCATGATTCCACACTCAGTTACAGCATCATCAAACTACGCCTTTGTCTCTTTGCTCATTTTGAATATGTGCCGAAAAATCCAGAGGCGAAAATGACATATTGTGCCTTTAAGTAAATGTAAACAGTTTTCAGAGGTATGTGTATTCAATGTGAATCAGGCCTTTAAGTGTCAACAGCCGAATACAGCACATATCTGTCATTAGCCCCTTTCACACTGCGATTCCGGAAAATACACAGGTAATGTGTCCCGGCAATTGTTCCCGGGTCGCTAGATTTTGCCCCTTTCACACTGCCATTGATTACCCGGAATATGTGTGTGCGTTCACACACAACCCCTTAAAGGTCCCATAAAGACACGTGACATCAGGATGTTACGTGTAATGTACGAGTCGAAAACGCTAGGCACGTTAACTTTCACTGAAGCTGACGAACGATCTCAGCATCAGCGTGGAAAGTGAGGAACTACCTGATCTCTGCTTCATTACAGTTTGCACATATTTTTTTTCGTCGCGAACGTTGATCTGCCTTCAAAACACCTGGTAAAAAAGTCGCACACATAATTTCTATTGAGAAGTCATCACTACGACACACCCTTTACGGCATTAGATCTGGCTTTTGTTCACACAGGGCTCATTCCGGGACTGAACCTGGCAATGTTACTAGGTCCCCGACCCGGGATCAATCCCGGAATCAATCCCGGGACGTGTTTGCGTTCACACAGAAGGCGACCCGGCAATGTTCCGGCAATTTTCTGGGTCCAACATGCAGTGTGAAAGGGGCTATTAATGTTCACCAAAAAAAAAAAAAAATGTGGTATCAAATTTGAAATTGAGAAATTTTTTACAATTTCACTGTTATCATGACAACCTTATTAGAATACAAGGTTACATGGGTCAAAAACAACAACAACAACAACACATTTTTTTTTTTTTTACCAGAGTCTGTGAAAAACTGATATTAAATATAACTACAACAAGGTCAACATTATGCTAAAAACTCCAAGAACACTGGGTGATATTAGATTTTCATTTGTCATTGTTTAGCTAGTGGGGGCAATTCTGTGATAAAGTCAGATATACAGCCAGGGAAATATACAGTCAATGTCATAAACCTGAATTGAAGGCTCATTAATAGTTGCAGTGGTGACTCACAAAAGCCATATAGACAAAAGCCCACTGGAGCCTGACATGGAAACCATGGGCCCCATAATGACTGTTTGGAATATGTGCCTTGGCATGGATGCATGTTGAGCCGGTTTGTTTTTGTCAGAAGTGAAAATCATTCAGCCTTCCTGACTGTGTGCAGACAAAGTAAAACGCAAGATGTCTGGGTGGATTAGAGTGTGCTTCTGGGCATGTTGTCATTTGCCATGGAGGTTGTTTTTTGGTTCCTTGCATTTCAACATGAAGACATTTAAACAGAGACTGCTGAGGTGCCAACCCAAACGACTGTGCTTTAAAACAGAGAAAAGCCCCTGAAAATCTGCTGTGGTCTGGTCTGAAGCACCATATTGAGACCTCTAAGCTTAGGAATCAATGACAATAAAATAGACACTTTCTCATATAAACAACTGAATCATGACCTTCGACAAAAGTCAATGCAGACATGTTTTCTCAATTCCCTTTGGGTCTGTCATCACAATTTTACACTCAACTGTGCGAAAAATTCCCAAGGCTTACCGGAGTGAGATTTTTCATTTTGGGTGTGTAGTGAAGGTTTGAAAGGGGACAGCCCTGCCTCGTTAAGCTTGGAAACACTGTCTTGCATAAAGATGAAAAATGCTACTCTGAATCTGTCTGTCTATCTGCACTGTTCAATCAGGTTTATATGTTGTTGTGATTGTTATTTAAAGTGCCCCTATTATGCCATTTCCAATACTGCCTTTCATGCAGTGTGTAATGTAGCTGTATGTGAATGTAAACAATCTGCATAGTTGTAAAGCTGAAAGTGCACGATAAATAAAGTTATTGTCTCCCAAAATAAAGAATCGACTCTGTACAGCCTAAACAAGATGTTAGTAATTCGAATCTCACTTCCGTGATGGCTACACATCATGGGTTAACACATTTGCATAATGGACACCTATGTTCTACGTTGGCCGGCTGTGAACAACTTGACCCAGCCCACAAACGCGTCATTCTACTTCTCTAATCTCGGGGAGTATAACGTGGGTTTCACAAAATGCTTGCTGTTGAAAGATGGATCAGTATCCTGTTTATTTGGACCAGCTGCTCCACTGAATCACAACCTGTAAGTATGATAAATAATAGATGTTTATATTTTCTAGAGTGTTCAAAATACAGAACTGTTGAAATAGACGTATTGTTTCCGACACTGCTGTATTTCGAAGACCAATCACAACAGACTAGGCCATCTGACCAATCAGAGCAGAGCAGGCTCACGGAAAGGAGGGGTTTAGAGAGACTGAATCTTTGAACTGCTTTGAACGAATCGTTTAAGAATTACTGGAAAATGAGGTGATATTAAATGCACACCTTGCATGCATGTAATCCTATGTAGGAGGTGCCTGTGTTGCATAGCATGTTCATGAACTTTGGGGACGGAGCAATCGAGATCCTTTTGGGTAGTGGTGTGTTTATTTTGGTGATTTCAAATATCAACAGCATTTCTCAGAAATCACTTACTGCACCTTTAATGGAAAAGTTCATTTCTGTCACTGCTGTGAAATAATCACCTCACAGAACATGAAGAATATAAAAATCTTTATGAATCCTCTGACAATTGACAGTTGGGATATGAATGTACATCATGTAGCCTACTGAGTCGCAATTTACGTGAAGCATATTATCAAACATAAAAACTGTAAGAGAAAGCGGAGTTATTTTAGGCACAGACTTGTTTATAAGGAACATTTGATATACTGTAAAACTGTTGACAAAGTGAAGAAAACTTGAACTGATATTTAGCCTCCCTAGAAGCAATGTGGCAAGACATGACGCCTTTACCATGTAAAATGATGAAGAGAGGTTTTATTGAATGAGCACATTAAATGGGATGGGAACACCCCAGGCATGAAACGTTTAAAATAATCGGATATGCCTAAAGGGGACCTTTATTTTCTTTAGCTCTTTTAAGTGTCCTTTTAAGCATTTTCAATGTTTACTTTGTCTGGGCCTTCACTTGTGGTTTTGCACTCAAGTTCCTGCTTCAGACACCTAAGGCAAAGCCAGTGTGATTCTCATGAAACTGAAAAGGCACCACAGTTACATGGGAAATTGGATTATTCCCAAAAGTGTAATTGTATTGGTCACAGTACTAATTCTAATAATAAAAAAAAAACTTGTTGGAATAGCTTGAGACAGTAATTATAACAAAGGAAACAGGAAGTAAGTGAGCACAACGTTGAGATGTGCGATGGGCACAGTGCACACAAACACCAAGTGTTTCACTTCCTGCCCAAGTGAAGTTGGTTAATATTCTTAGGACTGTTTCCTTTTGAACCAGTTTCACCAATGAACTCTGGTTAAGTCAAGTCAGGTATTATACTTATACAACTGCATAATGGGAAACAGAGGAAGCATTCTTCAACATCAAAAATCAATGCTTTCCCAGAGTAGACTCCTCGGCGGCTCACAGTTGATTCCCATCTAAACCACAACTCAGCTGCAGAATCTGGTGACATTAGGATGAATTAGGCTCCAAATTTAGAGGAAATTATATGATTGAATTTAAACTAATAGGGACTTTTTTGTACGTCCACTGTACATGATTTTTGTGGCATTTACAAAGAAAATCTCAATATTACTGCAGCTTTGCTTACACATGGGCTTAGGGTGTGAACCATCCTCTAACCCTAAGTAGTAATAAATATGAAAGGTAACTCATCCCACACTGTTTGTTACAACCATGAATGATAATGCAAACCACACACGACGTCCTAGAACTGTCACACACTTTTGCACAGCCACGTAAAATTTACATTTTCAAAAGCAAATGCGAACATCTAGTTGCTGCACCTGTCTGAGTATTTTTATTTAGATATGAGGAGAAGTTTTTGGTTTGAGAATAGAGGGAAATACCACATTTTCCTGGCACTGCACATGCCCAAGATCACACCAGCAATGGTCAGGAAGTTAAGAGTGGTTGTGTAACACCTCAGGTTTCTTCCACAACCATTCCAACAACATTGTTCTATCACTGACATTACCACCACCACCTAAGCTGTCAAAAAAACAAATCTACTGTTACAGAATACCAATATCATGACCCTAACAATCATAACAGTTTTTGTTTTTTGTCACATCAGATCTATTTGAATTTTAAGTTTCCTTTCATATTGAACTGACAGAGTTAGAAGGTGCAGAAGTGGGGAGAGTTTGCAGATGCAGATTGCAACATTACATTTGGTAAGAACATCTATGTGATTTCTAAAGGAAACTGATTCAGCAAAAGTTGATCACAAGGCACACACAGGCCTACTGTAAATAAAAATCTGTAGCCTAAACAGCTTAATTCACAATGCATCTGCAAAATGTATCTTGTTTTAATTTACCGGTGAGAAATCAAAGACAATAACTGCACAATTCACAGTTTTTTTTTTCTTGAGAAGGGTTAAGCGACGAACATAAAAAAATGACAGTTAACTTCCTCTTTCTGGCCCAGCCACAGTTTCCTCTCCTCTACAACAGTCGCACATTTACCCCTTGTACTTTGTTGCTGACGAAGGCATGAAACTCTGTGGCCAACCTACATTCTCAACATCCCAGTTTACATTAATTATAACTTCAGAATTTTGGGCAATATTGCAAAAGTATGCATAACATTTTTAGTGATTGAAAAACAGCTGGACTTGTGTACTACCCTAAGAAGGAGCATGAGAGACAAAAGAAGAAGGTAATGTGTTTTTGTGTGGAAACAAAAATATGCGTCATATGCGTGACAATACTGAATGCAAAAAAACACCCCTGTCCCAACACACAAATATCAAGATACTTGCAAAAATACTTGCAAATGATATTACAACCTTCATTTACACAAGTGAATTATCATTGTAACAATGAAAGATCCATTTGTGATGACAAATACTAAGATACTAGATGGTTCACTTGTAATAATATGAATGGAAGAAATTGCAAAGTGCAATATGGCTAAATAAGTAAAAATAAAAGAGCCAGCTGTCAGATGGTAAAGTCTAATCACAATTTCAGCTTTTCCATGCCAAAATGTAAGAACTCTTCAAATAAAAATGATTAAATAATAACTAGTGTGATGCTAGGCAAATACTATCTGCTTGCTAAGGTGATCATAGTGTTTTTTTAAAATGTTGCTAAGGAATAGGTTTAGTAGTTGCTAAAGTATTCTGGGTGGTTGCCCAAGTCAAAGTCGCTTAGGTATATAGAGATGGCTTGAAGTTTATGGATTTTTTTTGCTCACTGTATCATTCTCCAAGCAAACATTATAATTTTAGGATTGACTTTCCTTTCCTGCAATCTCATTTAAGATAGTTTTATATGTCACCATTAAAGGTGTCTAATTAACTATTATGCTTTTTTATATTTTCAACTTCCTTTAGTTTGTAATATTGCTGTTTTTTCAATGCCACATGAAAAAAACATCAGCAAATTTATAAATAACAAAAGAGATATAGAGTGATTCTCTATATCACTACACTCTAAAAAAATGATGGGTTAAATACAACCCAGCACTGAGTAAAATATGAACAAACCCAGTGACTGGGTTGTTTTCAGCCAACAGTTGGGTTAAACATTTAACCCAACCTTCTGGGCAGTAACCCAATAATCGCTTGGTTGCATTTAACCCAGCAATAAGCACTGTTTCTTAACTCCCTCAAACGGCTTAATTGCAGTCCTAAATTTTCTTCCGGGAATGCACACGTCACAATATCCCTTATTTAAATAAATCTTGCCCAGGGCATATGCAAAAAATAAGAGGAGGCAAAGCTTGGTTGAGTTGTGTTAATAGTGTGTTGTTGCCATGTCCAAAAGATGCTGTTTCTCAGATCTAATATACTGACATGCAGCTGTTTACGTTTGCAGACATAACTGACTGTGTTTATGTGTGTTTTGCATGCATTTGACATGTCTGCACTTAGAATAAGCTAAGAATAAACTTATCATGATGACTAAGATCTGCAACTTCACATGAGAGTGAGCGCAATAGAGATGATAATCAAATTGTTGGCAAATTAACCAAGGCACGAACTGTAAAAGCACAGCCCTCTTCTGGAAAGGGGGCAGGGATCAGCAACTCATTTGCATTTAAAAGACACACAAAAACAGAATGTTTTTGCCTACACTAGGTCTGACTAGCATCCTTGACTAGCAGTCGTTCATTTAAGTCATTAGTCAACTAACTGCACGTTTAGATTCATTTAAATACTTAAAATATATAATGAGCCTTTAATATAGAGACTATTCTGTGCTCAAGCACAAGCATAAAGCTTGCCTCTAAGCACCGGCAAAAGTAATGACTATGAATGTGTTGGAAAAAAATAGCAATAACATATTTTAATTATTAATTAATAAAGTAGTATTTTCTGAGTTAGTATCTGCTGCAAAGATGAAGCTGATGATGCTGATTCACCATTTCAACAGTACACCGGATGTGCCTTTATAGAGAAATACACCTTTCATATAGATTACAAAGAATAGACAGAGAGTTTTTGTTTTTGATAGGTTTGCTTTAAAGTAGACATTTTAAGCTCTCTCTCTCTCTCTCTCTCTATATATATATATATATATATATATACATATATATATATATATATATACATATATATATACATATATATATATATATATATATATATATAGAGAGAGAGAGAGACATTTTAAGCTCTCTCTCTCTCTATATATATATATATATATATATATATATATATATATATATATATATATATATATATATATATATATATATATATATATATATAGAGATAGAGAGAGAGAGAGAGAGAGAGAGAGAGAGAGAGAGAGAGAGAGAGAGCTTAAAATGTCTACTCTCATGTCTGTGAGGCAAGTAGCCTATATGTTAAGTTTAATTTTTGTGACACACTCCAGTCCATGGAAACCGAGACGGCAGAAAGCACATCCTCTTTGTTTTTCTTTATTTTACAAAACCAGTGTTTTGTTGATATTGTGACTATACACAAGTTACCGTTTGGCGATCGGCCATGTAAAGTTGCTATTACTTAAATGTTTAAATTTCAAATGATAAGTCATATTTGAGATGATGAGATGAATTCCTGCCCAATATGCTGTAATTACCTCAAGAACCAACCGTTAACATTTGGTCTGTCATGGACATTGACATTTTTTTTTTTTTTTTGGTGACTAACCAACTAATAAACTGTTGGTCGAATAAGCCTCTTCTTGTCAACTAACATTTAGTCAATTATTAGATTGGAAGCCCTAGCTTCCACCCAAACAGAGGCATTTACAGCATGGTATAATAAATCATAAGTAATTTTGTGCTGAAAATTGACAGACACATTCTAGGGATACTTGAGATTTATATTATATCTTGTAAAAAGAAGTATAATAGGACCCCATGAAAATGACCAAGAATCTTATAATTAAAGAAATAATAACCTTTTTTTTCTAAATGAACGAACAGTCTTTCTACATTTGCTTATATGACATATAAGACACGTGTGATGAAAGCATAAGATGAGTACCTATAGTCTGACGTAACTCCTCGCACAGGCTTATGTGAGGGAACTGAAGCATCTGTTTCCATTTCTTGCTCTTGCCTTTTCTGTTCCCACCCCCTCCTGCAAAGGAATCGAGCAAAGATCAAATTAGAGGCAGGAACTGCATGCAGGCTCTAAAATGCTATTAGATTACTATCTTAACACAGGTGGGCTTTCGAAGACAGAATGGGATATGAATACATTTATATCTTCCTATAATGTAAGTAATATACAGGTCATTGTTTAATTAAGGCACTTTTGGAAGCTTAAAAAAATAAGACTTCTTTAAACTGTTTCATCAATGTTAAAACATTTATCAGATTTATCAAGTGGATTCTGGTATGTGTGATAGTATGGATGTTTGATATTGTGTGATGGCAATGACATCTCTCCCTTTTAAGAGAAGCTTTGGACTGGCTAACAAACCAGTTAGCTTTGAACTGGAAATAAAAAGAAATGGACTGTGATTAAAATTCTTAAATACAGACTATTCTGGCAATGACATATATATATTTCAAAAAACATACAATGTGTAGATTTGATAACTATAGTATGATGTACAGTGCAGTATGTTTTATTATGATATAAAATATATACATTAAAATACTATGGCTCCATATGTTTGTATCAATGACAAACTCTGCCAAGAACGCAAGACACACTTGCTAAAGGGCAACAAACACGTGGCTATCAGTAATAAAATGCTCAAAATATTTTCAATTTCATATTTCATATTGGTATATTCCAGTCTAACACGAGTTGGCTTAAGATGTAGTCCTTGTTTATCTATGTCCAACCCATATCTAATACTTCCCTGGATTGAATTCAGGAAAAGAATCACGCCAATGCCATGTGAATGTCCCACTGGCCCATGCCAGTCCAAGCTAACGTCATCAGGACAGCTCGGGCTCCCTGATTAGAATGACTGGCCCAGGTGCTGGGCCTGATGCGCTTGTCAACAGACTGTGCGGGGAAAGGTCAGGATGCAATGCTGTGCATGGGACACACTCGCTGGGAATGGAGAGGACTCTTGTGAAAGCTGCAGCCAGGTGTTTGCATTGTTGCTAGGCTATGAGGGGATTTGAGGAATAGATTCAACGCTAATGGGATGGGATGGGATGGTGGAAGATCCAGTGATTACAAATGTACAGGAGAAGCTTGTGACTGCAATCTGATAAGAGTTCAAAACACGACTGTATGTTACAACATAGACTTTCCCACATGAGAGACACTAGATGAGCCCAGCTGTGAATCCTCATTATCTTACATAATCAAAATCTGTTGTGCAAGGCCAGGCATTGTACCTCAACTTACCTCAAAGATATAACTCATGAAAAATTAAAATGTAAAGTCAGGCAGGAGTGGAAGCTAGCAGGAAGCTAACACCATGGTGTGCTATCTGCAGTTCAAACAAATGCTTTGCAGTTAAGAGATTATGATGGTACGGGTACAGTAGCAAACCCCCGGCATTAGCGCTGTGGGAAGTTGCCAAGATGCAAATGGCTTAAGAAATGTATTGTCTATGCAGCATCAGTTCAGAAGTGAAGGGGTTTCATTCACGGTGTGCAAAACTTGCCTCCAGCACAGCAACAAAAAGGCCCCACTTTCATCAAATTATTCACAATATAAATCACCAAGAAAATATAGAACAGATCATATAAAACTGATGGCAAACACTCATCTTCCTTGTTCTGCTGGAAGAGCTCTTTCGAGAAAAAAAAGGAACAAGCCCTATAAATCCCTGACAGGATTGTGACATGAAACACTTCCATTGTAAAAAACAAACAACCAAAAAAAAACAACGCATGACTACATCCTGTCATGTTGTTAGGAGAAAGGGTGTGAAGAGAATAAAAGGGAGTAAACACAAGCAGTTAAATATTTGTTGACATTTAATGTATGGTCAGATTAGTGAAAATTTGTAAACATTTTCAAACCAAGTAGCTTTCTGTTGGTCAGTGTGGCAAATTCGCATGACCAACTTTAACATAGCAAAATCTGTGTCAGGAACTTTCTGCCTTCATGCAACAGCTCCCAGAATGACAGGATTTAAAAGAGGAAAATTTCATTAATTGTGACCGCACCTTTATGCACTTTAAAGATGCAGTTTGTAAGTTTTGCCTCTTATTCGCTATCTCTGTTTGAACCCTGCAATTGCAGTTATCTGTGGAATTATCAACTTTACATGGGTTGTGCATCGGCACAGCTCCTCAGCTCGGATGAATGTAATGTTTTGAGGAGTAGGCTATATGTAGCTGTCATTCACCGCACCGGTGTGGATATTTACTGTACTTTGGAATCACAGATTCTTCATCTTGGAAGTATAACCCAAATTAGAATTTTGACCAGAAAAATGTCATCTGAACAATTAAGTAACATGTCTGTCACTTTTGTTCTGACCAACTGAGAAAAAAAAGCATTACAATACATTGCGCTAACAATGGTGATAAATCTAACAATCGCTTAGCTCATATCACATCAAACCATGCAAATTAATATTATTGTTATATTTTGTTCAGAATGTTAATATTAACAACATCAGCATTGTGTGACTAAGGCCCTGTTTACACTAGTGCGTTTTCGTTTTAAAATGATCCTCGTCCACACTGGCGTTTCAGAAAAATATCTCTGTTTACACTACACAACCTAAAACGCATGTCACGTGACCATTCATGCAGGTACAGCCATAGGTATGAATAGGTAGATTCCCTATTATTTAGATCGTGGATCCGTCTACATGCTTGGAGCGATAGAATGGAGAATCTACCTATACATCTATGGGTACAACAATCCGCATGATGTTATTGTTTACACGGTCATCAAGAATATGCCGGGGGCGAATGTGGGCAGCCACACCATCGTTTACAAAAGTCTCCGTTTTGGTCCATTTACAATGAAACGCAACCCCAGAGTTTTCAAACTAAAACAGGGTCTGCAGTGTTTTTCAAAAGTTTCCGTTTCCAAGGGTCGAAAACGCTGGAGTAGTGTAAATGATAGGCGTAACCGTAGCAAAAGTTATACATTTTCAAATGAAAACGCACTAGTGTCAACAGGCCTAAGTTACATGTATTAAGTGTGTAAGCGTTACCTGTAGACTACTGGTGACTACGAGTGAATTTCCATTTGTCACTGATGATTGTCATGTGGAAATTTTTGGATTACAATCCGCCATCAAAATGATACATTTAATTATTCCAGCTGCTGTGAGAAAAGGCTATTAATGATCCTCCACCTGCAGCATCCTTACGTTTGATATAGCCTACTAGTAAAGGTTGTGATGGTGAGAAATCCCATCGGTTAATCGACATGTGACAACACCGGTAATACCGGTATCACCACGGGGGCAGGGGCGTTTCCTGTTTTCCTCGCTTTCCTTCGCTTTTAAATAGCTTGTGAAAGCAGCTTGCGCATTTTACTTTCATTTTTAAATAGCGGCAATTCGGCACAAAGCAATTGTTTATTTTTTCGAATTAGCTGCAATTTGGTGTCAATTGCTTGAATGCAACAACAAAATACAACGTCAAACTCACTAGCCTTTATATAAAACATAGAACTTTTATTAATAAAACAAATAAAAATACACCATGCTATATGGCAGGCTATGCCTAATATAAAATAACAAATAACTTACATAAAGTATAAATTGGTGTACAAAATTGGAAATAAGTAAACTTGTATAATATATAACCAAATATATAAGAAACGTAGAACGTTTATTAGCAAAACGAATAAGAAAGCTTGGAGGCACAGCATATACCTTGATGTCAAAGTAAATAAATAAATTACATCAAGTTTAAAAAAAGTAAAAATCAGCAAACACTGTGGAACCAAGTTTAAAAAAAACTCCAAAATCACCTTAGATAAAAAAAAAGCGTCAAAAGACTTTTAAAAATCCCTTTGCATTTCGTTTCGAAACTAAATCATCCACCATCATCTTGTCTGTCTCACCTCACTCTCCTCACTGGATAAATGAAATCTGATCTGTAATGTGACGTTCGGCACACTGCATTGAGCAGCGGTGTTCAGTTTTTAATTGTAGTGTCTGTTCCTTTACTGAACTAAATTCATTTTATTACTATAAACTATAAAGAAATCAAAGCGAGGGTGGGGGTCGGTGCCACGATGGGCAGGTGACGTAACTGGTGTTGCGGTTTAACAACGTTATCACCGTTAGCACCGTCTATCACGGCAAGCCTACTACTAGTTGGGACTCCTTTTTTATGTTTACAGAGGTGACATAATGACACAAAGATGAACTGCGGCATGCTTGTATTTCCTGCGAAAACCTACCAGTACCACTAAAATTAGAGACAATTATTATAAGCTTACTGTTGTGAATCTGGCTAGTCTGAGAGTTTTGAACACTGTCTGGTTAAGGTGGGGAAAATATTTATTTGATCCCCTGCTGATTTTGTAAGTTTGCCCACTTACAAAGAAATGAAGGGTCTGTAATTTTTATGGTAGGTTTATTTTAACTGATATAGACAGAATATCAACCAAAAAAAATCAAGAAATAACACATTACATAAAGGTTAGAAATTGATTTTCATTTCAAATAAGTATTTGATCCCCTACCAACCAGCAAGAATTCTGGCTCCCACAGATTGGTTATGTGCTTATGTGGAACACAGATTAATCCTGCCACTTTAAGAAGTTACTCCTAATGTCACCTCGTTAGATTTTTTTTTCTTTTGGATAGACTAGAAAACTTTGATGGTATTAATGGAAGTGCATTAGCATGGTTTAAATCGTACCTATATGACCGCCATCAATTTGTAGCAGTGAATGAAGAGGTATCATATCGATCACAAGTATGGAGTACCTCAAGGCTCAGTGCTAGGGCCGTTACTCTTCTCACTTTACATGTTACCCTTGGGAGATATCATCAGGAAACATGGTGTTAGCTTTCACCATTATGCTGATGATACTCAGCTCTATATTTCTTCATGGCCCATCGAAACATACAAATTTGAAAAACTAATGGAATGCATAGTCGATATAAAAAACTGGATCATCAGTAATTTCTTACTACTAAATTCTGAAAATAAAACCAGAGGTGTTATTTATAGGACCTAAAAACTCTGTATGTAATAACCTAGAACGCTGTCTAAGACTTGATGGCTGCTCTGTCAATTCTTCGTCATCAGTTAGGAACCTAGGTGTGCTATTTGATAGCAATCTTTCCTTAGAAAGCCACGTTTCTAGCATTTCCATCTCAAAAATATCTCAATGCTCTCAATGTCAACTGCAGAAATGTTAATCCATGCGTTTATGACCTCAAGGTTAGATTATTGTAATGCTTTATTGGGTGGTTGTTCTGCACGCTTAATAAACAAACTCCAGCTAGTCCAAAATGCAGCCAGCTAGAGTTCTTACTAGAACCAGGAAGTATGACCATATTAGCCCGGTTCTGTCAACACTGCATTGGCTCCCTATTAAACACTGTATAGATTTTAAAATCTTGCTTATTACTTATAAAGCCCTGAATGGTCTAGCACCTCAGTATGTGAACAAGCTCTTGTAACATTATAGTCCTCCAAGCCCGCTGCATTCTCAAAACTCCCAATTTGATAATACCTAGAACATCCAAGTCAACTGCGGACGGCATATCCTTTTCCTATTTAGCACCTAAACTCTGGAATAACCTAGCTCACATTGCCGCTCCATTTGAAAGCAGATGATGGCGATTTAGCGCTAATCAGGGAACCGTCTTTACTGACTAGATACGCATGATCATATCGTTCAATATATATCCCAGCCCTACTTGACACCTGTCCACACAATCTGTATCTTCCATTCCAACCTGTCCCACCACCATGGGCAAGACCAAAGAGCTGTCAGAGGATGTCAGAGACAAGATTGTAGATCTGCACAAGGCTTGAATAGGCTACAAGACCATCAGCAAGAAGCTTGGTGAGAAGGAGACAACTGTTGGTGCGATTATTCGGAAATGGAAGAAATACAAAACAACTATCAACTGGCAAGATCTTGCCTCATGGGGTAAGGATGATCATGAGAAAGGTGAGGGATCAGCCCCGAACTACACTGGAGGAGCTTGTTAATGATCTTAAGGCAGTTGGGACCACAGTCACCAAGCAAAACATTGGTAACACACTACGCCACAACGGACTGAAATCCTGCAGCGCCTGCAAGGTCCCCCACTCAAGAAGGCACATGTAAAGGCCCATTTAAAGTTTGTCAAAGAACATCTAAATGATTCAGAGAAGGCTTGGGAGAAAGTGCTGTTGTCAGATGAGACCAAAATTGAGCTCTTTGGCATTAACTCGGCTCCCCGTGTTAGGAGGGAGAGAAATGGTATCTATGACCCCAAGAACACCATCACTACAGTCAAGCATGGAGGTGAAAACATTATGCTTTGGGGCTGTTTTTCTGCAAAGGGTATAGGATGACTTCACCACATTGAGGGGCAAATAGACGGGGCCATGTACTGTAAAATCTTGGATGAGAACCTGCTTCCCTCAGCCAGAACACTGAAGATGGGTCAAGGATGGGTCTTCCAGCATGACAATGACCCCAAAAATACTGCCAAGGCAACAAAGGAGAAGCACATTATGGTCATGAAGTGGCCTAGCCTGTCTCCGGACCTCAATCCTATAGAAAGTCTGTGGAGGGAGCTGGAACTTTGAGTTGCCAAATGACAGCCAAGAAACCTTAAGGATTTAGAGAGAATCTGTAAAGAGTAGTGGATCAAAATCCCTTCGAGATGTGTGCAAACCTGGTTACCAACTACAAAAAAATGTCTTACCTCTGTGCTTGCCAAACAAGGGTTTCTGCACCAAGTACTATGTCATGTTTTGCTTGAGGATCAAATACTCATTTCACTCACTGAAATGCAAATCAATTTTTAACCTTTATATAATGTGTTTTTTCTGGATTTTTTTGTTTGGTATTCTGTATCTATACATTAAAATAAACTCACCATAAAAATTACAGACCCTTAATATCTTTGAAAGTGGGCAAACTTACAAAATCAGCAGGGGACCAAAGAAATATTTTCCTCACTGTATGTACTTATAATAATAATAATTTTACATTATAGAATAATTTTCAATAAAAAAAAAAGTTTACAGGTTTAAATGGAAGTCTGCTGGGCTAAATTGCAACAAATAAAGTGCATTTCTGTCAATTACTTTGTCTGTTTGTTTTTACTGACAACTGAAGATATAATTCAAAATTACAGCAAATTTGCAGTAATTAACAGAATGTTGAAAAATTCCTGAGATCCTTCACACCTTAATAAGATGCTGACATGTTTCCCTGTATATAATAAAAAATTATAAAGTGCAACATAAATATACAACCCTCCCTACTGAGATATGCTGATGTTAAATGTCATCTTAAAACAGGAAGAGACAACATGTTAAGCAATCATACAGCAGTGACTAAACTGAAACTAGCTTTCAAAATTTTAAAAAGTCTTGAGAACTGTGAACAAAAGTAATATATAATACATTGCCTATTACATGTAGTACGCAGTTAACAACTGCTGTTTTTGTGATTTGTAACCAATGTATGCTTACAAAAGCATATATACAAACCTCTTACACTGTTTGAAGGAAACTGTATAATTTTACTTAACATTAAATATAGCCCCAACGATCTTGTATGGATCTTATGGTAAATTTTCAGTAAGTCTGTATATACAATTTAAACGTCTACTACAACAAACGGAGCAGCCCAAGTGTGCCGCCCAAGAACGTTCGAACATGGACGAAAGAAAATACAGTAGGATTCCCTCATGTTTGAGAAAAACACCTGCCAAAATAAATTATTAACAACTAAAACTCACTACTAGACATATTTTTTGACAATGATGTCTCACCATCTAACGTTAGTAGGTAGTTTACAATTTTAAAAAACACTTTTGAAAATCAGAGGGTCCGTTAATTCAAAAGGTTCAGTTTAAGTCAGGCGCTTATCTCGAGCACACAGGCACTGTTGTCAATATATATAACATTACTGACAATGACTATCGCTTCTCCTTTATATAAAAACTTAGACTGTTCATAAAAACGCTGTAAAATCCAAACAAGGTTTTGACAGAAACGGAGATGGGATTTTATTTATTTATTTATTTTTTGAATGACAGGTCCATCTTTTCTTTTTTTTTGTTCGCTCAAGGTTTGGAACACAACAAAGCAAGCAGCGAACAACAAAATTATCAACGTGTAATCCTCAGATATGATCCAGTGATTTGAAAGCATCATAAAGCATGCATTTATTGCATTGCTCTTGTCATTTTTGGCCTAACGTTAACTTCCTTTGGGGGAATCCCCCATCGTTTTGAGCCAGATAGCACGGCGTTAGAGTATCACGAGCTGTCAAAAGTGACAATGATCAGACGGGCTGTCATGTCTTACCTTCTCTCGCCTTCAGCAGAACAGTGTTGGCCACGATATTCTCGAGCTCCATGTTTCCTGGGTTGCAGGCAGGCACCGCAGGCCCAACCTCGTCGCCGGGTTGGCAGTTTATGTGTGTGTCTGTGTGTGTGTGTGTGTGTGTGTCCTCCCCCGCTCCCCCCCACGGCGGAATATTATTAACCCTGAATGACTCTCCGCTCTGCCGTTTCGCTCTTCTGATTCCCCGCCCAGAAGGTTCAGACATACGTCGATCGTAGAGCCTACTATGGCAAAGCCAGAGCTCATGCATATTAATGAGACATGCTGACGTTGCTTGGTAACCAACCTCGAGCGTCCCGCTTGAACGGTCCTATGGCCCAGAGCCGTATGCTCTGCTATGGCCCAAGCTCAGCTCATGAATATTTATAAGATTATGCTGACATTAGGTAGTGCTTCTTGTTAATATCTCTGTATAATTCCTATCTGATTTGTGCTCTTATTTCTTAAAGGTTTCACAAATGACCTTGTCCTTTAATCTAACGTCTATCATTTGTTATTATAGTAACAGATCAGACAGATAATATGTGGTTTCTTAATTTCATAAGGTAAATATTTTTTTTTTATATTACGGAAAAAAAATGTTTTAGTATGTTTAATTTGTGTATGAATGGATTTATTTATTTTTTATTGTGTTTTATATGTTTTGTTCTGTATATAAATAGTAATATTTACAGTAACTGTGATAGTCATTATTGTTGTCCTGAAAATTATTTTACGTGTGCTTTGTGTAGTAAAAAATCAAACAATTTATAAAAGAATCACGTGATCTGTTTAATATTCATGACCAGCAGTCTTCGCCATAGTAGCTTTCATTGTCACAACCCAGACTGCTAGTTTAACAAAAGCTATGATCTTTGTACTCGTTTTAATGTTTACCAATCCCGCATAAACTGTTTATTATACGGTCTAGTATTATAACAATATATCGTTGTTTATAAGCCGGTCGCTGTCTATTTATCAGTGTCTGTCATGTCTTTTCTTTGATGATAAACAGATGCACATTTTTCAGACATATGGCGTGCCACAGCACATACCATGTGCAACTTTGAACTTGTCTTTACATGAACTGCAGATGATCAATGCAAACGAAATAAAACTGCTTACTTGTGAGTTTTGCAATGCTTAGTTTATAGCACCATCTAGAGGTAGAACTGTTAAACTGATTATTAAAAGCTAATAATCTAAATATAAATTTAATCATCATCATCAACAACATTTTTGGTACGCTGTAAAGTATGAAGTGTGTGTTGAAAAACATCTGAATTATAAAACGTGTTTTCATGAAATGCTGCTTCTATAAGTGTAACCTAAAGTCTAGTCTGAACAACCCGTTTAATGTTCTTAGCGCTGTTGACCTGCCTTTTCTAATAGAGATTGCTAATGTGTCGTCATCATGACGTATTCCCAGTGGTAAACGCAAAGCATTTTGGGAAACCGCGGCACAAACATAACGCGCCAGACTTCTATGCATGGAGGGAAGAACGCTATAAACTGGAATAGAAGTGGCGTAAAGCTTAAGAACGGAATATCCTTTTATCGTTTTCCAGCGTGGAAAAATAATAGTACAAGCCATGTTTCAGAGGTGACAAATAGTTGACGAATGGCATTGATAGCAGCAGTAAGGAGCCCAAGATTACCTTCGATAAACACTCCACCACACACGATGGTGTGTTCAAAGCATTTTCACAAAGGTAAGTTACAATTACTCTCTGTAAATGTTATGTTGTGGGCAAAAACCAGCGTGTTTTGTTTGACTTAACCAGACCATTAGCTTAAGTTACCAACGTACTAAAGCGTAACGTTAATAAGTTTTAAATGTTGTACATCTAGGCTACATAGCAATTTATTTGGTGACTGTGTTTGCAGGCAAACCTGCCTATGAAATGTTGGAGTGTGATCCTGACTGGACCCCTTCTCTGTACCTCGTCCATACTGAGGTCAAAGCTACGAACACAGACCGGTTCAAGCCTTTTTGGAGAATTATATACCATGCTCACATCTAATATGTAAATGTTTATTGTTTTCCAAAATATTTTGTAATGTCTCTTCTCACATGTAATGATTTTTAGCCATGTCTGTAAATAAAATACACAAAGACCGAATGAAATTCTGCCTCCTTTATCTGTATTAAGGAAGAATTGTGCAAAATCAGTGTTCTTTGGTTGCAAACACAATTACATAACTTAAATAGTAGTAACAATCCAACTTAATTTCAGTTTCTTTACATATTTAACATGTAAACACATTTAGATGAATACATTTACATTATTAAAAAGTCCATAGAAAACTTCGTGTGTGTATGCACTAACACTTAGTATCATGTAGTTGTAAATATATGGGTGCTGGAAGTTGGGCAACAGTTTGACGTCCCTTGACCAGTCGCTCTGCTCGTAAGGATCCAGTCTTTTGATTCCCTTTTTTTCTCGTCATATCTCGTCTTTGCATTAGGATTTAGTTTTAGGCGGTATGGTACGACAATGTTTTCTTTAGTCCGCTGCATTTTGTACGATTATATTCTGGTTTTTCACGCTAATATTTCATTATTTTCATGCCAGAACACTAGCCTGTTATGCCAACCCATGTAAACTGGCCAAACATACCCATAATTCTTTGCGTTCTGATGACGTTGCCGCCCAGTTGGTCACATGTCTTAGCAATCTCTATAGCGATTACACCTAAATATTTCACTATCACTTATCTGACAAAGTTTGCCTCTTTCTTTGTTATGAACATTTACTGTACACTTCTTTCCGACAGGTGGCGATGTAGAATTATGTCGATTTGTTTTCTCCTTGGAGAAGAAGTCGCTTTATGAAAGGGTAAACACTGGTCTACACTCCAATACAGCAGGTGGCGATAATGCACCTAACAGTGGTGCTACCCGCAATAAAAGCGAAGAAGGAGAAGAGAAGAAGTCGCTGCTTCCGTGGACCTCAAACACGCGTGGTAAAGATTCAGGACGGTTGTTAACTAGTGTGTTATACAATAATGGGTAAAATAAAAAAATCTCGTAATCGTAGTAAATTTAATTACAATAAAAACAAAAAGAAGCTGAAAAAGAAGATAAGAAGAAAGGAGAAACCGCACATTGATTGGTAAGTTCAAGTACATACTACATGCCAAATAGAAAAGGCCCTCGCTACACAAACAACCTATTTTATACAGTTACTTGTTATTTTACTGGCTATTCTTGTAAGAAAAAAAAGAAAGAAAACCGTTCGCTTTATTTGTATTAAATGCGTACTTGTGTACTTCATATATCTTAAAAGACTATATATATATATTTAGGTTAGTATTAATGCAATAATTAATGGCCACTTGAGTGTAGCTATTGAGTAACGTTACATGACGCACAAAAACGTTTTGGTTTTTAAGTACACTTTATTTAAATCATTTTTTAATAATCTTTTCTCCAGCTTTAGAGTACACATATTTTATTGTTGACTAATATCCTTTTATTGGAGTGTGCTGATATTAGTTTTAAAGTTAATGTTTAAACTTAAAAAAAACTTTGTAATTACAAACTGCGAAGACATTTAAATTACATTTATTTAAATGCATAACAAACGTTTAAATGACATCAAGTATATATTTTAGTTTACCATAAATGCTTGTATGTACATTCAGCAGTTCTTAAATTACATACAAGGAGATATATTTGTATGAGTACAATTTTATTTTTCTAAAAGTCATTTGTCATCTGAAACCTCTGTTGTTGATTTTATTCAAATGGGTTGATTAACATGGCTGATTTAAAGTCCTCAGATACGTAAGGCTTGGGATGAACACAAAACAGTTAAGCAGAATCTACAAGACATGGGGCTGTCACTTGGGACAAAGGGTATGCTTCCAATTAAAAACAAAAAGGCAAGTACTAAGCTTCAATCACTATGTTACAATGTATTTATACAAATCCTTTCTGCTTATGATAATCTAATGCATTTAACCGATGTTTCAGGAAATGGAAAGTAAACCAGCGGAGACAAATGTATTGAAACCGTACGTCATTGAAGGTATCTATCAGAACTAATGGTTCTCAGCTGGTTTTTAAATCTGTTATCGAAATTTATAAATATTTTCATGAGCTGCATAATATGATTTGGTGTCTAAATTGCAGCAATGGAGGTAGAGGCCAGTCTCCGTGGTGAGAGCAGGACCACATGCTCCACTGACATGACTGAATATGTTCAATACATGGTGAAGGAACACAATGAGGATTATAAGGTAAAAGAGAGCTGTATATATCAATGATCCTCCCAGACATTAAAACAAGACTCCTTTGATAGTTCACATAACTGATTGTGTTTTATTGGTATTTCAGGCAATGGCAAGGGATGAGAAAAACTACTATCAGGACACACCAAAGCAGATTAAACGGAAAGTGGAATTTTACAAACGGTGTCATCCTAAGGAATATGCTGCGTTCATTGCATCTCTGCAATCTCAGAAGTCTATATGATGTCACAGCGAAGAACTGGTGTCTTAAACTGATGGTCAGAATGTCACCTTTGTGTCTGTTAAGTGTGTCTTAAGGATGAGTGTATACATAGAGAAAAGATTTTCAACAGTTTGTTTCAACTCTGACAACTTTCTTTAACAATGTTAACTTTTAAATGATGTGTATATCAATCTGGTGAGCAACTTGAGTATCTTCCGAAGTATAAAAATTACATTTTGTAAATTCTGACTTATTGATGGGTAAGTTTAATATGTTTTGGCAAATAAAAATAATACACAGGAGTGAAAACAACTCTTCAATACAATGCAACATAAAGAAAAAATCTGGGTTCAGTACAAGCAGCATTCTGCTGGTCAATTCCGCAAATTAGTGTGGAAAAATTTAATATGGGGGAGACACAAAACCAACAAGTCAGATATTTTCTGTGTTCAACATTGTGCCAAAAATGTTGTTGATGGAGCTGAACCCAGAACATTGATTTAAGACACAATAATTACAGATTTGCACTGCAGTAGTGCTTCTGTAGACATTGTTGTTGCTTCATCACTGTTTCTTAGAAATGTCACGTGCTACATGTACATGCTAAATAAAACACGCATGACTGTTTGTGAATAAGAAGTCTGAATCTGCCAGCAGCTTATACAAGTTATATAAAATTATTAGCCTCACAGTTCCGCTCCAGGATTATCAAATGTGTAAGAGTTCTGATTAATCAGCATTGCAAAACCCTCACTATAAGACTAAAAACAATGCATTTGCATTCACAGAGGCCTTTCATTTGTTCATTGAGATCTGGGTTAAGCCATATTTTTCAAGAGACTGAATTTGAGATGGATTTCATAGTTCTCCCTCCATAGCACTAGCTCTTGTTGATGGTAATTCAAACCACTTGCATAAGCAGACCTTACTGATTTCACAGTGAAGAGGCCATAGTTTTGTACAGCTGTGCAACTTCAAAACAAAATCTCCACTGAAAGCCTAAATCACAGTTATGAAAAGAGAATTATCTGAGGTATCCACTGTCAATAACACAGTCTGGCATGGATAAATTGGCTTAATCTCATGGAATGTTCTATTCTACCTCAAAATCCAAAGAGAAGAAAGATTAAAATTTTAATTAAAAACAAATTTACATAATACATACATTGTGTGTGTGTGTGTGTAGTATGTGTATACACACACACAATGTATATACATGCATATATATATATATATATGGGCCATTCTACAGAATTGTTGCAAACTGCTGTCCCACAACCAAAAACACATTTATCTTAGATGTATATTAATATTCTTGTATTATCTATTGAATCCCACAATAATATTTAAAATATTAGTAAGATTAATATATATAAAATAATAATTGGGTACTTTCAATTGGGAGGTGGCTTTATGCAAAAAAAAAAAAAAGATGTCCTGCATGTTTTTTTTTTGTTAATTGTGAAGTTTTATACAAAAACATTTGTTCTGGGCTGATTTTTATTTAACTAATAAATTTATGATCAGGAAATATTCCTGTGTCCCCCTCTCTCATAGCTACAAGATATGAGTAGATAGGTCTCACCATTTTGAGGTAAATGTGTTCAAAATGTGAGAATTCTGTGTTTAACTTTAAGGAATGTCACTACTGAACACCTTTTTTAAGAGTTAATAACATTTAGTTCTTATATGCATACCACTGCTCAGAACTGTGCTAGCTAACCATGTGCTGATTAGCATTTTTGAGCTAGGTTCAAAAGTATCAAAAAATTTCACTACCGAAACATTTAGTGGAGTTTTGGTAGTGACATCTTTGGTTTTTGGGGTGTTATCCCATAGAATTTTCACTACTGAAACATGAAAGGGAACACATAATCCACATATTTGGGGGAAATAAACAAAATTTTTGTACGTTTAATAGTGTTTTAGAATGCGAGTTAAAATTCTGTAATTTGATGTTGTTGCTACCAAATCATTACTATCACTACTAGGATGTTTTGTCAAAAACAAAGTATACTGAATTATCAACATAGATGTTATGATAGTTTTGGTTCAATGTATAATAGGTCAATATAACCCTTCTAATTAAATTATTATGTGTTTCGATAGTGACAAATTTTACGAGAGGAAAATATTCAAAAAAAATTTGTTAATACAACATCAGAATTAACTGCACAATTACTAGAAATGTGTACCCTGAATATTATACAATTTGCAAACATACAACTTTTTTGGAAAAATAGTTTTCAATTTCTGTATAATGCCCCATATATATATATATATATATATATATATATATATATATATATATATATATATATATATATATATATATATATATATATATATATATACACATACATATATATATATACACATACACACACGTGTGTGTGTGTGTGTGTGTAGATCAAAGGAAGGGTATATGCGAAACATGTACAAGAAATATTCATTGTCAAGCAAAACACAATTTCCTGTTTCTTTCTGTGATTCGCCAAGTTGACTCCACATGCAGAGCTAAAGCATATGTAATGTGCTCTTTGTAATACTAAATATAATAATCCTATTTCTGACAAGTGATATATTGTACATTGTAACTAGCAGCAATAATGCCCACAGTAGTCATTTTGAAAAAAGAAAAAAGTGTTTGTTCAACTCCTTCAATGTCTCAACAATAGCATTGCCATGACGCAAGTGCTCCTTACTTTTTGCACTATTCAAGGATGAAACCAATACATCGAATGCTCCCTCATTCCTTAAGATCCCTTTGCCTGTCCTTTCTGGCACAGTAGTGCCAACCTTCAAATGGCAGCTTGGTTTCATACCAATGTCAGAAGCAGGTCTTTGAACTTTTGGAGGCCACAGGTTCTGCTTAATCCGTCAGATCCTGACTGAGCAGCCAGTAGGAAAAGCTTCCTCTGATCAGCCACTGAGCTCAGTGAGAGAGCCTCACGCAGCTCTGGGACGGTAACAGCATCAGGCTTATCCTGGATGAGGGTATAAAAAGCATTTTAGTCCAGATTCACACTGAAACATAAACAAGTGAGCCTGGCACTCAATTAAAGAGATGAATCATCAGAGAAAAATGGATATCCAAACCTATATGACTTCCTTCTGCGAAACACAAATGAAGATGTGCTGAAAGGTTAATTTGATGTTTGTCTTTACAATTAAAGTCAGCAGTGTCCAGTGTTGTTGTAAACCCCTGTGACTTTGTATGAGTCTCTTCAAAATAGGATGAACTATCAAATCAAGTAACCTTTATTTATATAAGCAGTTTTACTGTGAACTATCCCTTTAACTAGGATCTAGGAAATCAATATAAAGCCTTTCTAACATTATAAACAGGGTTAAAGTTTAAACCAAGGACTGAGCCTTTGGTTACCTGCTTGTTTCCCAAGACCACCACTGGTAGATCAGTGTCTGCTTTAAGTAATCGATGGAGCTCGTCTTTGGCCTGAGAGAGCCGGCCTCTATCAGAGGAGTCCACCACGTACACCAAGATATGTGTTCTCCTTAGGTAATCCACCCAGTACATTCGCAAGTCTTCACCACCTCCAACTGATAGGAAAAGATAATCAAAATAGGACTTAACTGTATGATGTTATTACTGCCATAGACAGACAAACAGGCTTTTCTAAAATGAGAAATCATAAATAAGGCATTAACTGAATATGTATTACTTGTAGAGCAGGAATTAAAGTATTCCACATGAGAAATATGTGCACTTAATCATATTTAATGTGTACTAGTAGTGTACTTCAAAGTATATTTAAAAAAACTACACTTGCAGATAACATAATATTAATGAAATAAAACACGACATAAGTGCACTTAAGAGAGTACACTTATCAAAAAGTGCATTTTGTAATAATGTCAAAAGATTTCAGTGCTTTATAAAAGTACACTTTTTGTGTTGACTAACATGCTAAAGCACGAATGAAGTACTTGATATTTTATTTTAACTAATGTATTATTTGATATTACATTTACGTTAATATATTCTAAATGTACTTAATAGCAACTTCATCATTACAAATGTATAATTACAAATATATTTAAATACAGGACATAAAAGTTTCAATGGAAATTATATTAAAGTATAGTTTACTATAAATGATTGTCAGTACATTCAGCATAACACTTTAGCCATATTGCAAGACAAAAGTGGTAAGAAAATGACAAATAAAGATGTACATAACCATACCTGAATGGGTTAAATACACTCTCAAGATCACAGTCTCAAGTTGCATTTAATATAAATGTAAACTATAATACAGTACATTTTAATTTATTTGTAAATAACATGCAATTACGTGTCAGAAAACATTACATTCAGTATGCGCCTAAGTATATTCTTTTAAAGTACATTCTTTCTGCAAAAGTACTCTTTTTAAAATTGTGCTACATTGTACTTCTTCCTCACAAAGGTATGCAAGTGAACAGAGTGGTCTGGCACTGATCCATACTTTCCAAGAAGTCCAGCTGGCAGGCAGGTGTGTGTAGGCTGATGAAGTTGAAGCCGCGTGTGGGTCTGCAGCCCCTCCTGGAGCCTGCTCCACTCAGCCCCTGCAGAACGCTGCTCTTACCAGCACCATCCAACCCAAGAACAAGCACCTGCTTCTCACTGCGCTCCCCTCCCTCCTAAATATATACATGTTCATGGAAGAAAAGGGAGTGAAATGAGCAATAGAATAGAATTGGATTTAAAGTCTGTTTATCCAGAGTCTAGTGCTGGGATTTTAGTGCAAGCTGCTGGAATTTATTATGCAACTTCACGTACAAATAGAGTCTTGCCACCATTAATTAGGGTCTTAGTTGTGTAATAACAGACAGACTGACCCGGTTTCTGTTACTTTGGCTACTCTATTGCACTCTACATCAAATGTTATAATATTTTGTGGCACATAGTAAAAATGTGTTTTGCATTATTGTAACTTTATGTTCAAAATGAAGAATCCTTTTTTATCGAATGAACTTTCATGATCTTTCCCTAATGAATCGTTCAGACCAGTTTAACTGATTCATTGAAATGAACCAACTCAAAAGAACAATCTCTTCCAAAATTAATACCTAGCTGCTGACTGAAATTCTGAATATTTATATTCACTATAGAAATTTCCATGACTTTAATATATTTATTAATTTCAATGTCTGTTCCTGGCGTGGAAAATATAACATGACATTTTCGAGTATTCCATGACCTTGGGAACTATGTGTTCTTCTAAATATCGTTTTCGTTTTCTTTTTTGATAATAAACAATACGTTTGCAACAGTTTTTTGGGGGGCTTTCATGCAGATGGGTATTGTACTTTTAGTGAGAAATATTAAAAGGCATTACAAATGAACAGAAATTAGATAAAGATACGATAAGACAAGCAGGATTACTTTTCTCTATGCTATGATTTCTTAAAAAGTACATTTTAAGCATAATCTATATGCACATGAGTCATGACAGACATACAGTACGTACAGTTCAATTGACTGAGAGTTCCCTCGACAATTGTCTCTACCTATCAGTCACGCGCGACAGGCGGTATCATAAAAAGAGAAACTATTTCTTTCGCTTCATACTCACCTCTTTTAACGTGTAGTAGTCTGACTCTGGTGTCCATACTCGTCTTTTATAAAAAAGATTGAGTGCGATAAACAGCGCAGTCCCGACCGCAGCCATAGCGGCGCTGAACGCCACGGAGATATGACGCAGTACAACCATGAGCGCACCTGAACCCAAATGCTGTATTCGGTGCGCGAGCTGCCGCTTTTGCTCTCCAGTGCACGTGATCCGCCCTGGCTTGTTTTGAAAAGCACGCGCCCAGTTTCGTTCCAGCGGGTGACAGACAAGGGGCGGAGAAACCGTCAAGTCTTGAGATTACAAATGAAGGATGGTAACATAGTTTCGCATGGTAGACCCTAAAATAATAATAATAACAATAATAATAATAAAAAAATAATAATTAATTGCAGTTCAACTTAAATTTGCTGTCTGTAAATTGTTGTACCGTGGTATGTGTATAACACTAAAACTGTGGTGTATACTGAAACATTTTTGCTTTGAAAACAAATTACAAAAACTAACAAAGAGACAGACAAAAAAAAAAAGTTCAAATCGATTAACAAGTCATCCTCTCCTGCTCGCCGTTGGAGGGCGTTGTTTAGTTGAAATTTGGAGAAGGATGACTTCCCCTTGTTGACCAAATTCCTTTACATGTTCTTTATTCTTGATAGAGATGCCCATGCACCGTTGACAACTGCAACTGCACACTTCTGGATTTGCCTTGGTTCCTTTGATTTAAAATGAAAAGCAATTAACATACAGCTATAGAAATACCTTGATTATTTTGCATTTTCGTTAAGGCAACTTTTATGTCTAAAGTATGATTTAAAAACGCTTAAACACAACCATTCTATTATCAAATGATCAATTATTACAACGTTTATGATGCCCGCTTATGCTATTTTGTTGTTTTATTTTCATATTTTTCATATGATTGATTTATATACATATTTTATTTTGTTTGTCCATCCTTCTTTTTCTAACAGATATATAAAAAGTTTCAAAATCTTGAGGGGAATGTTATATTTTGCACCTTTTCCTATTAATTTGGTATTTATGTGTAGAATTCATAACAAATCATCATTGTCATCAATACTGCCATCAGTAGATTCGTGCCAAGCACTTTAAAGAACAATCAAGATGAGTCAAAAATAAAGTTAAATTTAAAAAAATAATTTGACACTTTTTTAAAAGTTAATTTTTTTTAGCTGTAATGTTATTTAATATTACATTTAAAGTTAATATATTCTAAATGTACTAACAACTTTATCATTACAAATGTGTAATTACAAATATATTTATATACAGGATATACTCGTTTCAATAGAAATTAAATTAAAGTATATTTTTTATTTATTTATTTATTTGGGAATTTTACATCATGATTTGTGAGCATTGTATTAATTGAACTGAGTAATTGATAATATATATATATATATATATGCAAGTTTACTTCTTATGTTAACTATTCCAGGGCTTGTTCAACCCCTCCAAAAAGTGGTAAATGTCATTACTATCACATTATCACACACTGAATATTAAAAATCTACTTAAAAGTTGATCTTTATTCCAGGACATGTGATAAATGTCCTCAATACCGCCCATACGTAATAAATAGGAAGAAAACTTTCCATCATTTATAACATACAAAATGATAAAACCTAATGATTAGCCTGAGTGTGCACTGCTACTAGAAGGGCTACGGCCATCACCTGTATGACGTAATCCATTCCAACTGCAGCATAGCGACCGAGCTTGACTACGGGGAAGAACCGCACACAGCCACTTAAAGGAGAAGACAACATTTGGAAACAAATGAGAAAGAAACGCGCTACTTTTAAAAGAAATCGCCGAAATGCTGTGGAAGTGATATGAATGCATCGACAAAACGAGCAGATACGGAATACATGTGTGTGGAATAACTGTTTGCGTTGGCTATATAACGAGCTTTTGGGCTAACAAGCTAGCACAGTTGTCGCTAAAACATGGTGGGCAGACACTGAGCGAAAAAAACCCTCTAAAGCGCTCAAATACTTGAGGATAATGCTGGAGAATTAATTCGTTTGCTGTCTTTACTGCTCGGAGGGAATTTTGTGGACTTTAAAATTGCCTTTTGGTTTTCTTTTCTTGGAGGAAAACTCTCGCGCACGACCTTTGAAAGTTTCGCGTTCTGACGTTTGGCGCAAGTTAACCATCCATCAGACTCCGCCAGAAAAGATGATTGATTGATGTATTGCGTACTTGACCGAGAATGCACAAGAAACGAAGAGTTTCTCACCATAAGCGCAACTCTTGCGGCAAAGTTACCCGATTCAGAGCATCACGCCCTCATCCATTCATTTCACAGCATTCGCTCTTGAAAACAATGCCTAATATATAGGCTGCAGGAACTGAACTGGAATATTGGAAACCGTATCATGGATTTTGTGGAATACATCTCTATGGCTAATTAATGGCACTTTTCTTATGCGTTAGGTTTAAATTTGGACTAGTCCATGAAAAGCAACACATGGTTTGCTTTCAAATCAATTTAGAAGACTTACAGAGAAAATTACATGGAGACTAGTTGGTCATGCCAAGGAAGGAGTTACCATTGCCAGAGGGTTGGGAAGAGGCCCTAGATTTTGACGGGAAGGTCTATTATATAGACCATATAAACCAAACCACCAGTTGGATTGACCCAAGGGATAGGTAAGTGATGAGTACTGTACGTTCTGGGAATGCATACTTGGTGCTTACTCAGTATACAGATGCATGCTGAGTCCATTACTCATATGTGCAGTTGTGATTCAGTGAATCTGTGGTAATTCAAATCATCTTTGTTTTGTAATACCGTTCACTACTCAAATCATATACGCACGTCAAAGCACCTAAAATGGATGCATTTTAGGGTCCATTTCAGTGTTTTTTCTATGTTGAAATATTGCTTTGTTCATCCAGAACCCATGATCAGTGCCTGCTTTACCATTTAAGTCCTCTTGGACTTTAACACAAAATCTGTGCAGGAATGCCTAAGATTATATTAGAATGTTTTCAAGCTCCAGTGGCTCAAGCTCTGGTATGTTCAGAAATTGTGCACTGGGTGTGTTTTTCCTTTCTTCCTTTTGGTTTTTACCGATGTAGTAATTTACAAGGTGCACAGAAATGGAAAGGTGATAGCAATCAGACTGCATATTTTTCCCCTTTGTGTGGTGCAACAGGTTTGCCTGTAGCCAGGAAACCAAGATGGCAGAAAGTTGTAAACAAGTACCTGGGACACATTCCTTAGCATGAACGCAGCCCACAGCTGATTCCCTCAAATCTGTTTCACAGCGAGTCAAGGTGCACGACGGGTTCAAAGTGCACCTGAGCTGTGCAAACTTTAACAAGAATGGTCGAATAGTTTTCAGTGCATTCCACACTTGTTCATTTGTTACAAGAGCTGTGTTTTTGGTCAAAATTAAATGGGTACTCCACCTAAAAATTTTATTTATTTGCTCACCAACATGTTCAAAACACGAATGACTTTATTTTGTGGGACACCAATGAAGATATTTTGAAAAAATGTTTCTATGTGTGTTTGTATTTTTGTCCATGCGTTGAAAGTCAGTGGGGACCAGTGCTGTTTTGGACCCCAAAATCTTTCCTTTGGTGGACAAAAAAACTCTATAAAATATATTCATTTGTGTTTCACAGAAAAAAATACAGTTTTTTTTGTGTGGTCTGTACTTAAGTGGTATTATAAAGAAAAGGCCAAAGAAAAAAGAAGGAAAAGAATGTGTAGCATAATTTTTGGGTGATTTGAAGCTGACTTGTCAGCCCCACTTTTTTTTCTATTTAACTCCAGTGTCATTTTGTTATACTGAAATAGTGCAGAAAACTCAACAGCTTTGAGCTGAGCAACTAAACAGAAACAAAAGCTGAAGCATAACAGACGTTTCCACGCTCATGCCTGGTCAGCTGGTCTTCTTGCACAGTGTGGTGCATCAAAGGCGCTAATTAAAAATGACAAATATTTCAAATCCTGACCCAAAACTGTCAGCGGACCCACCTCCCTCCGTCCCCCTGCATGCATCTCTCAGATGGCTGGTTCTTTCTGCTGAGCAACAGTTAGTTGACAGGGTGTTCTAATGTTAGTGGCTGTACTTGGTAATGAGCTCCCATTTGACATCCTACCTGTGGCAAATGCCTGGAGTTGCTGAGGCATCGATTGCCCTCCAGACATTAAATAATAATAATAATAATAATAATGTGCTGCTTGGAACTGTTAGAAAATTTTGGTTGGGTAATTTATGTGTAATATTAGTGGCTAGTGTAAGTGATATATTTTTCATGTAGTCATTTTTTTTTGAGTAGCTGTGTTTTATTTTTAAGTTATATTCCTGGTTCCCTGATATTAACATGCAACAATATGTACTTTTTGTAGAAGGAAGTACCTGCAGGCCTAAATCAGTTTTGTGGTTTTGCCAGACTGAGGTTAAGTTACATGTCATTAATTTACATATTAAATTTGTTCCTAATTTTCATTAATTTTTGTAATCATGCAAAGTATCAGTAATTGAAACCAATCACAAATGGTTACAACCTTTATTTAGCTCATTGAGAATAGAGACTTTAGCTGTGGTACAGTAGATTGCACATGCTCATGGGAGGTGGTTTAATCCCAGGATTTAAATTTTAAATCTTTCCTTTTTCTCTTATGTCTATTGTTCTATATAAACAATATAGGATAATGTATTATTTTTGTGTAACCAAACACTATAAGACATGTAATGTACATTTTTGACATTTCACTTAAATTCTTGATCAAATAAGCAAATAAGAAAAAATGCAAAATAAAAGCAGTATAGTGGTCTCAGACTTTTGGATCCACTGCTTATAATAGAATTAGAACTTCAGAATCATCAGATGTCACATAATTAGTTTTGTTGTATTTGTAAAGTTGCAAACTTGATGTCTAACCACATAAATGCAGAGAAAGCATTCTTGCGGCCTGCCCTCATGCACCGCGCTGGGCGGAACTGTTTTGTTTTGCCTCAGTGTGACATGCTGAAAACATGCGTTCAGGTAAATGGAATGTTATCTCGCTCTCTCTGATAGAAGACTGGCCATCTTCGGGGTGTAGCAGCACACTTTTATTGTCGGACCTTGAGCACGGTGTGCTGCTTATTGGAGCCTCATAAATGACTCGGGAATTTATGGAGTGCGCTGAATGAAAGTGTCTGACTCATCAGTTAGCTATGTCCTATGTTTGCACTCGACTGCGCGCTTTGTCATTTTGCATTAGACCATGGGTCCTGAGTCTTTGACTTCATAGGGTTTGATAGGGCCTCAAGAAAAGAACAGGAGACCTTACTGCAATTCTTGTTTTACATAATTAAAAAAAAAGAAAGAAAAAAAATAGCAGGCCATTGCACCATATTCATTCCATTCCTTCCTAATCATTCTAATGCGCAGATCTGAACAACATGCTTTGGGATTTTGAGCTTTTGAGTTCCCTTGGCTCTTGCCCATTTTAAGATCTCAGATATGCAGGCTTAAGCTCAGAGATTAATGTCACCCATTCAGATGAGATGTCAATGAGTCTGGAGAATTATGGCATGAGAAAAAGATAAGTGTTTCTCACTGTAGCCGTGTTCTTTGTTGTCTCACACAAATTTCTTTTCTCCAAGTTAAATTTAGAACAGGCCAGTGGGGGTCTCTCAGCAGAGTTTCATTATTCATAACATGAAAAAGGAGCTAGTTCAGTTTCACCCTCTTTGAAAGTCTTGAATCAACATGGGAAGGCAACAGCATGCGCTCACTTACTGCAGACATCTGTAAGATGATTTGCCTTGACTTGCCTTGGAGCTGAAGATATAGAATTCCAAGGTGTTCCATATATTATACTTTTACCAGCCGGTTAAAAGTCATTGCAAAGATTGCCCAGGAAAGTAAAGTTAGTTCTGAGAAAATAACCATTTGTTTGCAGATGCCACTTTGTTTGATATTTTATTTCTTATGTAATAATTTTTTTACATTACGTTTGGCTTAATGTGACTTTTTTTTTTTTTTTTTTTGTGAAAAATGGTTTAATCCTTTAAATATGCTGCACAAATCAGATTAATGTGGAATGTTCCTGATAATCTGAGAAGCACAGAGCTGAACTCATTGCGTAACCTTGCTGCTGGACGTAACACCATCAGAAAATACTCCTCCTAAAGTCTGAACGTTCAAGTATTTGAAACTGGGAAATATGACTTTCCTGCGCTGTACAAAAACAATGCCTAAAACCAAACGTAAATATTTTGTGGTGGTTGAAAACTCATAAAAGGTTAAGAAGAGAGAAAGACCAAAAAAAAAAAAAAAAAAAAAAATATATATATATATGTGTATATATATATATATATATATATATGTGTATATATATATATATATATATATATATATGTATATATGTATGTATATATATATATATATATATATATATATGTATGTGTATGTATGTGTATGTATATATATATATATTTGTAAAATAATATTGTGCAAATGGCACTTAAGCAACATCTGTCAAACCATTAAACCAGGCTTGGTTGGTTCAAGGTGTATTGGTCAGGCTGTAATCTCTAGGTTTTCTTTGATAAACAGCTGAATCTCTCAAATACTGTCAAGAAAGTAATATTGCAAGTTGTTCTCATTACTGTACCATACAGTGTTTGGTGCTTTAAATTGATCAAAAGTGACAGTAAAGACATAATGTTACAACAATGTCTATTTAAAATAAATGCTGTTCGATTAAACATTTTGTTAATCAGAGAAACCTGAAAAATTTTATTGTTTTAAATAGCACATTTTCCATTTTTCAGTATAGTGCAATAACTATTTTATGCTTACTATGCATCATAATTGTACAATGTATTTTTTATGTATTAGGATTAAGTCATTTTGAAATTGCATTTGAAGTAATAGAGTTTGCCTTAATCAGCTGACCTTATTGTGAAATTATCTTATCAGTAGGTGATAAGAGTCAGGAGTATAGTGGGTAATTTGGGGCAAACATAATAAATATTTATTTTACATAATAAAAATTTTTACATTTTAATTTTTTTAACTCAAAGCTTAATTAAAAAAAAAAATGTTCAAAATATTGCTGCCTTTGTTTCGCATCCTGATTAGCAATCTTATATCAGGTTAGTGATAATCCTCCTACCCTAGGCTCTTTAAATTTACTCTAAAATCTCCACAAGCTCTTTCTTTTTAATTGATTAGTCTAGCTAGCGAGTGCCAACAGAACTCTCCACTGAAGTTCAGCCAGACTACTTTACTAGCATTAGCGAACGCCTGCTAATAACAGTTTTAGCGTCGCTGTTTTTGGCCAAGTGAGTGTCCCCATTGCTCTACGGTGATCCAAAGCGCTGGGCTTGGAGAGCCACAGTGTGTTGCCTCAGAAACCTCTAGGCGATGGGTCAGCAGGATCTGTGGAATGCCCGGCTTGGGTTTCCGGCTATTGTGCTCGGCCAGCACACTGGAGGTGAATAGCCCGACATTCCTCTGATACCCCTCCCCCCCACACACATGCCCGTGCCACGCTCAAACTCTCAGTGATATGCTGGAGTGACATCCCACAGAAAATAGTCATGACGTGTGGAGGTCCAACAGCACACTGTCTTAATTGTGATTGTCCATTGACTGACAGTTGGATTCCCTGTTTGATTTTCCAGGCAGACTAAGCCTCTGACTTTTGCCGACTGTATTGGAGATGAGCTGCCTGTGGGATGGGAGGAGGCCTACGACCCCCACATTGGAGCCTATTATGTCGACCACAATACCAGTAAGTTGAGCAAGATTCAGCCCACCTCACGCATGCACCGGAGTATAGAGTGTCTTATATGTGATTCTGTGGGTTAAAAAAGATTGTGTCATATTTAAATTGACACAAATGAAAACAAGGCTTTGACAGACAAAACAGAGTTAATTCAGTGGCCCTCATTCATGAAGCACCACTAGAACAAATTTCTTTGTACATAATTTGTTGCAAATGGCCAGTTTTTTGCTATTCTAACTATTTTAAATGAAACATTTGGACACACCTATCTAAGTGTGGTTTTAGTATTAATTATACACAATTATAGAATTTATTAATATTGTGAATTAGCTTTTCAGTTTAAATTTTTGTTGCAGTTTTAATCATTTTATGTGATTTTTTTTATTTTTTTTTATTGTTTAGTTTTTCTTTTTTTTTAAGTTTCTATTTAACTTTATATTAGTTTTAGTAATTTACCTCAATTAAATTTTATTTAATTTCAGTTAGTTGCCAAGAGAGCATTTCTATTTTTTCAAGTTTTTGTTTTTTGTTTATTTCAGCTTTACTTCATTTATTGAAAATGATTGTTCATGGTTTTAGTTAACAATAATGCATCTGATGAACACTTTTTTTTTTTTTTTTTTGCCGCTTAATATTTTTTTGGAAACTGAAAATTTTCAGAAAAAGAAAATTAAAAAGCACAACATTTATTTGAAATAGAAATCTTAGCAGCAAAAACCATTTTCAACAATAATAATAATAAGAAATGTTTCTTGAGCACCAAATCAGTATATTAGTATGATTTCTGAAAAGTGAGGTGACATACAGCCAAGAATGGTGACCCATACTCTGAATTTGTTCTATGCATTTAACCCATCCAAAGTGCATACACACACTGTGAACACACACACCGTGAACACACACCCGGAGCAGTGGGCAGCCATTTATGCTGCGGCACCCGGGGAGCAGTTGGGGGTTCGGTGCCTTGCTCAAGGGTACCTAAGTCGTGGTATTGCCAGCCCGAGACTCGAACCCACAACCTTAGGGTTAAGCATAGGAAGGATCTTGTGACACTGAAAGCTGGAACAATGATGCAGAAACTTCAGCTTTTCCATCACAGGAATAAATTACACTAACATATAAAAAAATAAAACAAAACAGAAAACATTGCTTTCATTGCATTACTGTTGTTATAGTTTTAATCAAATAAAGACTTGGTGCGCATGTGACTTCTTTTAAAAACATAAACTTTTGAACATTAGTGTATTTATAATTTGAATTACATTAAAAACATAATGATTCCAAAACTTTTGAATGGTAGTGTATGTATTCCATTTATTTTTTAAAGATATTTTTATCTCTCCTTTCCACAGAGAGCACCCAGTTGGAGGATCCGCGGGCCCAGTGGCAGCAGGAGCAGGAGCTCATGTTGCGGGATTATCTGAATGTGGTTCAGGAAGCATTGAGTGCCCAAAAGGAGATCTACCAGGTCAAAGAACAGCGACTTCACCTGGCCCAGCAGGAATATCGGCAGCTAAATGATGCTTGGCGGGACAAATCATCCTCACAGACTAGCTGTAAGACTTGCGACTCTATTCCCGTGTCTGTCACTTAAAGATCGTTCTTATTTATGAGCTACTTGACACTTGATTCTTGAGACATGGGATAAAACAGGATATAAACATGTTTGTGTATTAGGGAATTAATCTGTTTAACATGTTTAGAATTCTTCTTCTTTCACATTGTCACGCACTATAGGTCAACAATGTGAAAAAAAAAAAAAAATTATAAATAGTGCTGTCAAAATTAGCACGTTAATATATGCGTTTAATGTTTCCAGGTTAACAGTGTTAAAAATATTCAACGTTTTTGCGGTTTTAGGGTTTGAAAGTATTTTATGAAATTATGTTTTTGTAGTTTAACACGGAACAAGAATTGCATTTATTTAGATGCAGCATGTCTTTAGGACCACATCAAACGAGAGCCTTTTCAGACTTGCATTCCAATTTTGGCTCAGTGCCAGGCACTAGTCAAACGAGTGCGGAAAAGGTACAGACAGGGCCTAAAATTAACACTCGCCAAATGCGAGTAATAATGTTGGCGAGTATATGTAACAGTGTCAGTCGCCAGTTGGTGGGTAAAACTTTTATGAAATATAACAATGCAATGTAGTAAGAACAACAGCCAGTTTTTAAAGAGATTTGCTGTTTCTGATGTAAGCAAATAAAATAATATTTTCAGAATACAAGATCATCGTGATTAGCTGTTCTGTCATAAGTGACGAGAGCGAATCAAATAATAGGATACAAAGGGGCTGATTGGGTCAGAGCAATGTGATGGCCAGCTTGTCCCTAAACACGGTTCTAATAATTTTTACCTGAGAAGATATTGCTGCTTCATTTCCGAACATTAACTTTTCTCTTCTTTATTCTTCATCATAACCCGAGAATGTGGCGACACATACCTGGGGTTAAGCCGCCTAAACGGTGCAGTGAAGTAGGCTATAATTTGAAAGGTTGCTCGTTCGGCTGTACACATACACTGAGTCGCTTTAGACAGTGCACCAGTAGGGCTTCAGTGGACGAAAACACACAATTATGTTAAAATATACTAAATGAGTACTAAATGACAGCAAAGAGTTTGGAGGAAATAGGATATGTGTCAGATCCGATTTTTATTTACCCTCTCCCCCCTTTAGAAATTTTTACAAAACGCCTATTTTAAAGTATTTTTATTTTTATTTTTCGCTATGTCAGGAACTTTGATAACATAAAGAGAAAATCAAGTGTGAAGAGTAAATACATTTTGCCCCATGTCTCAAGAATCAAAGAACATTCGTAAATTAAAACCACCAAATCATTTGCAGAGATAAGATGGTGAGAGCTTCATGCTTAATTGATGGGGTTTTGCAATCTTAAATTCGCTTTAAAATATTTGTGCAGCCCAACCAGCAATGACCTCACTCTTCAAACATATTTTGCAAACAATTTTTTTATTTGAAATAAAATGCTATTAAAATGGATGTAGATTTATGACACAGTCTGTAGCATTATTATTGGTATAAATCACTACGGAATTCCAGAGCTGTGCCGAGTGGTTTTACAGATAAGATAAAGCCTTTGAACTCTTATCATTCCTACAGTAAATTCCAGATCCTCATCAAGCAGTAAATATGACCCTGAAATCCTCAAAGCGGAGATTGTTACAGCAAAAAGCCGGGTAAGAAGCTCTTCCACCTAACATGGAGCCTTTGATTATTTGCTATGAATGCTTTCTTGTTTATGTAAGACACAAATTGGGTGTTATCTTTGCGGCACTCTGTACTTCATGGATTTCGGATTTGATGATAAGAAGTGAGATTACGCCTAATGCCAAATGTAAGATGTCTTATAATTATGCAAGTGTCTCATTCATTCACATGCTCACTTTCTCTCTCTTGATGTCTTTTGTTCAGGTAAATAAGCTGAAGAGAGATTTGGCCTATATGAGGCAAGAACTCCTTTATAAGGAGCAAGGCTTTGAGACATTGAAAGAGTAAGTGTAACCTGACCTCACTGCATGATCACGTTCCAGACAACTGATCGCTTCCTTGTTTGAACTTATTCCAATCTAAAACCATCTTGCCTTTGTGCAAGACAAAAACATATCATCTTATCTCTTGGCATTTTATGAGCCCATTGTCACTTTATTGTGATGGAGCAATTTCACATTTGGTTTGTCTGTGGTTGTAAAAGTTGATATTTTTACTATTTTACAGAACATTATCCACCTCAGTGTGACGCTGTTCATATTTCATATTATTTTATATCATGGTTGATGGATTGTCTTAACAGCTAGTCGACTAGTCCAGTGATTATAAATTGGTGATACTTCAATTTGTTTCTGAGGCCCTGTTTACACTAGTGCTTTTTAGTTTTAACTGGAAAATAATTCTGTTGACTGTGTGGAAAAAACAATCCTATAATGCAAAAAATAACTTTGTTTTAAAATTCATTTTAGTTTTTACATTAATTTAAAAATGTACTAAACAAATATAAGATATAATATTTTTATGTAAAATAATTAATATGTAATATTAAACATAATATGTAAATGATATGCGTGTGGCCTGTTAGACGTGCAATTGGACCATAGTGAGGCCCAGTGGAAAAAAGGTTGAGAACCACTTCTAAAATGCAAATAATAAAATTTCTACTTACTATATCTTTGGTTGTTTATGGCAGAGGCTGTCCATTTTGTAAAACGATTTTGGCTCTAATCTCATATTTTGACTTTTGTGACAGTTTTACCATAATGACTGTTACTCATAATTGCACATTAGCAAACTTTCAGTGAACTTTTCACAGCAAAGAAAAAACGAATTGTCTTAATGTTTAACAGTGTAGCTATGTACAAAGCAGAGTTTGCATAGAGATTCTTTCAAACCAAGCTGCTTTCTGCTGGTCAATTTTCAGCATGGCCAACTTGAAACGGAATCTCTAAATCTTCATTCGGAAATCATTCACCTCGCACGAAATTCCTGACTGCATGGATTCCTATTGAAATGACTGGATATCTTCCCCAGAAGTTTACTTAACAATGGTTATTGTGACCGCACCTTTGATAAGCTCCATGAATTAAGAATCCAGAAAAAATAACCTAAACAAACATGTCAAACCTCAATAATAGACCAGTCTGTTTCGGAATCACTAGTTGACCCTTCTGACATCCCCTGCTTCATATAAGGAGCTTAAAAATGTTCAGTCCTTGTTTTCCCACCTCTAATTGCTCAAGATATTTTCCCTGCAGGGGTGTTTTAGGAAGCCTTTGACTTAAAGCTTTGGATTGGGCTCTTTTTGTATGTGAAAGGGCGTTGAGATGCTGGGCTGATTCCTGTTGACAAGCCTCCCTTTCGTTCTTTTGCCCAGAGGAATGTGGACTAACCTGTTGGTCAGGTCTGCACATGACTTACCGATGACTCCCTTTACATGCCCACTTCTGCTAAACAGAGCCACCCACCTGTATTCTTGCCTCTAGTGAAGCTTGTCATTCCAGGAAATCGCAAACAAAGCATTCAACAGAGATGTATAAGAAAGTTTCTCTGTTAATGCATTCTCTGTTAATGGGACATTATGCCTCGCTCAGGTGACTGGGTGACAGTCACCCTATCTGCGGGTTAGCAAACATTTTGCACAGAGTGAATCCTTGTATTATTTTACTGTTCTTGATGACTCATTTAACTACTATGGTGGTTTGGAAGTAGCCACAGCTAATTGCTCTGGGTATCAGTTGGCTTCAAATATGGGGAAGCATTTTTGGACAATTTTCAAACAGAGATTCTTTGGTAGTCATGCATGTGATTGACAGCAGGAAGTGTGTTAGTAGTTTGATTTGTTTTTGTGAATTGATTCATTCATATGGTTTGTTTCAATGAACTGATTCTAGGGCTGATCAAATAATCAATATAAAACTGGAATCACTATTATGGCTTAGCGATTATGAAATCGAAAAGGCTGCGATTTTAATTAAATATATGCAATGGGTGTTTCACAGATTAAAACCCAGGGGCATTGTAGATCCTTTTCACAGTGGCACAAGTCCCCTGTGCCGAAGTAAAATACTATTATGTCAATGAAGATTATGATGTATACCGACCTGAGAATGACTTTTTCTGGTAATATTTCAGCAATCAAGCTGTGTTTTTTTTTTCAGCTTTTCAGAGCTAGTGATCTCAGATTTTCAAATAATCTAAATGGTCAAACAGGTTTGCAAAAAGGTTTGAAATTGTTGGTGATTCAGTTTGTTTCATTAAGACAGTTCGTTCAATAAAATAAAAATAGTAATGTTGTATTTTAAGTGCTTAATTCTTTATTTTACAAAAAAAATTTTTTCATGTTTTTTAGTAGTAGTAGTAATCATCATCATCATCGTTTTATTTTACAATACAAAAAATATGTCGGGTTCCAAATAAAGTGTCTCTCAGAGTGAATTCTGAGTGTAATGTGAATAATTCAACTGAATCATCAAAAGAAACTTGTTCAAAAGAACAGTTGGGTTAAATCTCAATTATTGCAAATTGACCTTTTTTGTTTTACTTTGTCTTTCATCAGAATTGATCACAAAGTGTCCAGTGCCTCACATGGATACAAACTGCAGGAAGCCCAGGCCATCCTGAAGGAAGTGAAGACCATTAAAGATGCCATCAGCTCCGGGGAGAAGGAGAAAAAGGAGCTAATGCAGGTAAAAATGAAGCTCAATCTCTTTGAACCTTAATTCAGTTTTCAATATATTCTATGAGCAATGACTCCCTGAATGAAGCATGTAAACATTGCCTAGCTCACAAAAGGTCGAAATGTTACACCTTGACAATGTTCTGGGAACACATTCCTGCATTCTTTCATCATTCGGACATCGTGGAGAAATTGTGGAAAATTTTTTGTCTCCGTTCCAGGTGTACATATAAGCGTAGACAGGCCAGTGATACTCTGTAATGGCTAAGTACACACTAGAGAAGTAGGCAAACAATCTATCCAAATAAAAACTGCACTGAAGTGCTCTACTCGCTGCATAATTATAGCCAGTCTGATTGTCATAATAAGCTAATGTGTTTAAGCAGATAGGAGTGGTTGAGTAAGTGGGGCTTTTCGCTGAAGACAACAATCACAAATACATACTTTTACTGACATTATTTGTCATTTACCCTCACAAAAATGTGTATAAATATTTGACATAATACAGTTATGTATATGCATGTAGAACCAGGAGGCTCAAACTTTGTGAGACAAAGTGCTTTTTCAAGGTTTTCACAAATTTTATATTCATGTCTGACTTTTGTTGTTAATGTGTTGGGGGGATTGGGGTCACAATATTACTGCTTTTACTGTATTTTTAATCAGATAAATACAGACTTGTTGAGCATAAGAAACAAATCTTACTGACCTAAACTTTTGAACATAATGTACATAGTACTACCATGCTATCTTTATCTGTGAACCTTTAACAGACTTTTTTTTTTCTTCATGGCATCACAACAGTCAAATTTAAAAAATAATAAAAATAAACACATTTTGAAACTTAAACTTTAAAAAAAGTTGAAATTGACAAGTGTACAGTACATATACATAATGTCATGAATTTTGATTCAAATGTATCCTCAAGAAGTAAAAGATTGCAACTCAATCCAAAATGTACACCACATTATGTGTTTCAGATAAAAACATAAGCAAATTTATTATTTGGTTCTAATAATAATTCATATAATGTGACAACGGGTGAATGGGAGGATCCGTTTGTTTGATCCGAGTGTTTGCACTAGCATTGCGGAGTGAGAAGTTTCCTTGTTTGCATAATGTTTTGTTAACCTACTGCTCTTGAATGTAGGCCTAAAGAAAATATTTGGTTATGTACTCTTTGCGTCTTTACCGTAATGTACAAATCAGGTTGTACTGGAGGCTTAAATTTAGTCAAGTTTGCTTGTGTGTTATGTATGTATGGGCTGGTATGAGATTTTGATGGTATGATAACCTTAAGCAAAAATATCACGGTTTCACGGTATTGTTGTTAAAATGTGTTCTGAAATGTGTTCTTTTTACATGACTGGGTAAAAAAAAACAGTAAAAAAAAATGTGCATCATGAACAGTGAGTGATCTGCCTGCTACAGTATTTTTCTCTGTGCGTCCGTCTTCAGCGCCTGTGTTAATGGGTGTTAACAGACTTCATATTTTCACATAAATGACATTTTGGAGAATTGTTGCATTGCAAGGCAGTTTGTGCAAGTCCAGAACAGAGAGTTGCAATAAGGCAAAAAACGTCCGGTTGCCGATCGCGTAAAGGTCAAAGTATATTTCTGCCGTCCATGCACCGTCGGCATTATGTTATTTTCGTCATCAAGAGGGCTTGCGGTCAGCCGCGCACCCCGTGGTACTGCGCGTGTGTCGAGCTCATCCGTCTTCGCTCATCCGTCCGCGCTCATCTGCGGTTGAAAGCTGTGGGATGCGGCTGTGCGCGAGATGGAAAGGAACGCTGAATGTGAAGTGTACCCGGGCCCTCCTACACAAGTCACTGACCGCTCGCTCGCACCAACAGGAGGAGGAGGGGTCAGTGTTACTCTCTACACTGCACTCAGCCTGAGGGATTCCTACTCTTTCAGTCTTTGAGGAGACATGGAAAACAGCGCATACCGCAGGAATGGTATAATGGAAAATATTAGTGGTTTTGAAACCGTGAAATTTTCAAATCACGGTATACCTTGAAACTGGTAATAAAATATATATAGGCTTTATATCGGCTATCGTCCCCCCTGCTTTCCAAGATATCGGCATTGGCACCGGCTGTCAAAAACCAATATCGGTCGAACACTATATATAATTGCGAACACATCCAAAAGTTTGGGGACAGATTTTTAATGTTTTTGAAAGAAGTCTCATATGCTCACCTAGGCTGCAATTCTTTGAAAAAAAAAAAAAAAAACCTCTAATGCAGCGTCTTTGGGAGGGACAGTAAATTTGAATATTTGTTTTCTCTTCTGACTGCCGTTATCAGTCTCTCATATATATATATATATTAATATAAAGTAGTAGTTTATTGCCACAAAAAAAGTGTATATATATATATATATATATATATATATATATATATATATATATATATATATATATATATATATATATATATATATATATATATAAAAATATATAAATTATAAATTTTTTTTTGTGGCAATAAAAGTATTAATTCCTTATAAATAAAATTAAAAAAACCTACTTTCTGACCCCAAAATTCTGAATGGTATTGTATGTTTGGCAGATGGAGTCTTCCCAAATGTCACTTTAGTGTTTAAGCTTTCAGAGAGCAGCTTTTCAGTTCTCTGTGAGCCTAAGCTGACCTCATTTTTCTTTGGGTATTTTGCCTTCTTGGTTTTCCTTTTCTTTGTCATCTTTTATTTATTTATTTCCAACTTTTTCCTCACACTGTTCCATGAGCATATGGAGAGGCAGGCGGTGCTAAATAATGCATGCCCCCCGCTGCAGCTGGCAGACTTCTTCAATCATGCGTGTGCTTGCTTGTTACATGCGCACTCATAGCTTTGTGTTGCTTTCTTGCAAATAAACTCTCGTCCCTGTAGTCTCACTGCCTCTCGTTGCTCATCACTTAATAATCACACAGGTAACGTAACTTCAGTTCTAACACAGAAAGTGTCAGACGACTGAATTATGCTTTAGCCCATGTTGGCTGTTGTCATCTCAGACATGTTTTGAATGTGCTATCTGCAAACAATATCTGTGAGAGAACAGAAAATAGAGGTCAAAGGTTTTCTGACCTCACATGAAAGTGAACTGTTGCAAAAAGGGCAATATCTGACATCGGATTATGGTATTTCTTTTAGAAACTGGCTGTGCTGAAGGATGGTTTCCAGTTAGATTATGGCTCTCAGTCTGACCTGTGGGCTAGCAATCCGTCCTTGGCCAACTCAAACCTCTCTCTGCCCCGCCTCTACTCAGACGCCGAGTCTCAAACAGATGTACCTGCTGAGGTGAGTGACAGCCTTCGGTGCTGGGTTTTACATGGTTGTAAATGATGAAGGACTGTGGTGTCTTTTAGTGGTTTCACAATGTGCAAGTCATTTGTTGGGTGAAATGTATTTTATAATTTCAGAGATTTTTATTCTTTTTTTTTTTTAATTGTTATTCTTTTTGATATAGTTTGTATCAAACTCAAATAAATTGGCTGAGAAGGTACGACTGAGTCTGAAATATGAGGAGGCAAAAAGAAGGTATGTGTTTTTCTTCTGAATTTCCTCCTAAATTATTAGTTTTTAACTAGTGGTCAGTCAAGTTTTTTAATCAGTGATGTCAGTATGCCGTGATGCCATATAATCTAAACCTGGAAATAAACTGAAAGTTTTAAAAAATGTAAAACAAAGAAATAATAAGGACATTCAAAAAAAAAAAAAATGTATGAATAAAATATTTAAGCTTTTGCACAATATTTGAGTCACTTATCAAATAAGCAAGAGCAACATTTCAAATTCTAAGGAAGAAGTCTTTTATGCTCACCAAGGCTGCATTAGTTTGATCAAAAATACAGTATAAACAGTAAAATAGTGAAAAGTTACTTGTACGAACAATTTATAATAAAAAAATAAATGTTTTTCATCATAGAATTATAAAAAAGCAACAAAAACTGGTATTAGCATTGATAACAATGACAACCTATAATTGAGCAGCATTCAGAACATTTTAATTTATATTAAATGCAGTACTGTTTTACTGTATATTAAAAAATACAGCCTCAGTGAGCATAAGAGACTTCATTCAAGAACACCTTAAATATTCCAAACCTTTGACCTGTGTACACACACACACACACACACACACACACATACTGTATGTATATATACACATACATGCATACAAATAAAGCTTAATAGGATTTTGAAATCAACCAATTGCTATGTTTGTCTATGACAATAGCTTAATGCTTAACTTTCTTTACATTGCCTTATTCATTTTGCTGCCATCAGGATTGCAAATATTGAGGTCCAAATTGCCAAGCTGGATAGCGAGGCATGGCCAGGCCTTCTGGACCCGGAGAGAGATCGCCTGATCCTCATCAACGAGAAGGAAGAGCTGCTAAAGGAACTGCAGTATGTAACGCCACGCAAGCGCGCACCCAGCGAGGCAGAGAAGATCGAGTCTGAAAAGAAGCGACTCGAGAAGGACCTGCAAGCTGCACGGGACAACCAGAGCAAAGCACTGACCGAGAGGTAAGATGGATAACCGGGCCAGCAGAGTTCAAAGTATTTGGTTCTGGTAGTATTTTATTTTATTTTTTCAGTCATGCGATGTAACCATAGTATCAGAATGGGATGTTCTTGCAGGTCATTATAAGGTTTCTACAATCTTCGAAGAAATTGATTTTCTTTTTTTTCTAAGTATTTCTTTAGCTATAAATATACCAAACAACCAAACAAATAAAAGCATTTATCCAGCCATTGCAAATGACTGTAAAAGTCATGGGAGTTTCTAGTAAATTTATTAGCCAGAAATTGTAGGAACAAGGATCGCCCATGGCAGAATTTGATACTAAAGCCTTTTGGTTTTGATCTTTTGATCTTTAACCACTAGGCTACACCATCCACTCAATATGCAACAGAAATAAAGGTCTGACCTAAAGTTTTTTCCCTTTCCTTGACAGCATGTTAGAGCAATTTACCTGAAGCTTAGATATCCGTTCTAATGTGGACAATAAAGCTGTAATTATTGTGGAAACACAACAGGGCTCTAATCTGGGATGCTACAGCTGTGCTCTCAGGAAAATCTACTAAATAATAATTAATCAAACCCAAATTTGAAAGCCTCTTTCAGAGCTTAAAAAATGTTCACTAAATGCCTGGTGTGCAGAGACCACACTCGCAAAGATATTTTGCATTATGCAAAACGAGCAGCACCGCAGTCACTGTGTCCCTCATTTACTTTACTGCAGGCCCCTTCCATTATAACTGCACAATTTGGTTTTGTAAATCTACAGCTAAAATGGCAGAAGTTGAACGTCATTTATGCAAATGATTCATAATCGTCTACTAGTTTACTGCTTGTGGTTTGTAGCTAGTCTTGTACTCTCTGTGCGTTCACACCAGACGTGACTTGCGCCAATAAATCGTGCTATTTGCGCATAGTTGGACGCTTGAACATTTTGAGTTTATTTGCTTCATTCGCGCGTGAAATTCAGCTCCAGGTATCCACATACAGCGACAATGATTTTGTCCTCCATCGTTGTTTCAGATTTCTGCCTCTGCTCGCTACGTCATAATCACGTCACTACTAGAGCAAGCTCCTGATTGGTTAATGCAGTGCGAATTTTCTCGTTATGCGGGTCAAAATGCTTGAAATGCTCAGTTTGCGCCGCATCATTTGCGCTGCCTCATTCGGGCGAATCGTGCCGCAGGATGTCTATTCGCGTCTTTGCATTGACTTTACATGTAAATCACTCACACTTACTGCTTCATTCGCACCATTAGAAGAGGCACCTGTGTTTTGAGATCAGGTCACCTAGGTGAGAGAACCAATTACGATTTAAATTTTTTATTTTTTTTGCCAAACTCACTATCTTTCATTCTCTCTCTTTCTGTTGTTCTTTTTCTCACTTTTTCTCTCTTAGTTATTTGAACAGGGTCCTTGTTCTTTACTCTAGATACTGTATCCTCGTTTAGCTTGGCGTTCAGCACTCTTCCTGTAACCTGAGCGGCACAAACTCTGGATCTAGGTTGAACACAATGGGCGCCTTCTTTAGCGCTGCCGTTTAATAATAAACTAACTTCATTTTATTAGACCCACAGGAAGACTGTAGAAGCATTGTATAATAATATTCAGTTACTTAATACATATTATTTAATATTAAAAAAAGAAATGTCGATGGTCAAAGAGCCTATCACATAGTCTCTTCAATCTTGTCATATCATAGTTTTCAAATCATTGTCCATGTGAAAACTGTTAACTGCTTGAAAGTGCCCACTTCTCTTGTTAAAAACACACTTGGTCTGTTCCAGTTCATAATCCCAATAATGAGCAGTTGTCACAAAGATCTATTTGTTGCTTTGTTCAGGTTAAAGCTGCACTACAGAAGAAACAAACTAGTGAAGGAGCTGGAAGAGACGGTGAGGTTGGCGTCTTCCCTTCATACCCAGCTGAAAAGGTATTCTCCAACCCTGACATTTAAATAAAATATACAATACAAATGACACTCATAATATTGACTACATCTTACATTTTTCTGTCTGTTGGATAATTTGGATGTGCCAATGTTAATTATTCTATGTGATAAACTGGTAAATACATTCATATCAATGCCACTATTGTCAATAAACAATAAACAGCTGTAATTAAAATTTTATATAAAATCCGTACTGTTTTGTCTAAATAAAAATGCAACATTTTAAAAAAGTAAAATAAGTCATTTTAAATGCTAAGTTAAATTGGACATTATAGTTTTATAATGCCATAATATTTATAATATTATATGATAATATAATTTACTCACTCTCATGCCATTTTAAACCCACTTTTGTTAATCTTTGGAACAAAAAGATATTTTTATTATTACAAAAGATAGGAACAGTCCCTTGTCTGTCTAATGAGCCTGCCATGCCTTAATTAGCATGTTTGCTTTAAAGCAGAATGCATTTGATGTTAAGACTTGAAATAGGGTAGAATGAGACGATATGGGCGTAAAAGAAGCATGAACCAGAGATGCTTTCTGAATAACTTCCCTGTTCTGTTCCCTGTTTACTAAAAGATTAATAACAGAAGTTAGTGCTGTTATTTACTGGTAAACTAACTAGAGGATTATTTGACTAAGAAAAGTAGATTAATTGTAAAAATAAATTTGTCAGTAAATGTTTTACTTTTTTTTGGAAAATGGTATAAAGGAAGAAAAAAAACAAAAGAAAGAAAAAAAAAAAAAAACATTCACATGAAACCACAAAAGATATTTGTAATATTCTCATTTCTCAAAAAGTAAGACAAAACAAAAAAAAATTGTCCATCCATTAAATGTTAATGCAACCAAAATTTTCAGGCTTCAAAGACAAAAAAATGTAACTTGTAAATGTAAGTAATTTATTTTACCGTTTTGAATATCAGCATGAAGGGGAAGCTGTATGTCATAAGAACTTTTCGTCACTATATATGATGTAATGCCTTTGCAATAAGAATGCTCAAACTTATCCAAAGAATCAGAGTTCTGAAGTTATAAGACGATGCAACCGAATGCACTTGGTAACTTAGTAACAATAGCTTTGCATTTACTTTTTATTTTGACTAATGCCTAATTCATCTTCAGCATCTAGTTAAGGCACATCAAAGGCATGTTGCATGGAGGAACAGTCCCTTGTGTGTCTAATGAGCCTGCCATGCCTTAATTAGCATGTTTGCTTTAAAGCAGAATGCATTTGATGTTAAGACTTGAAATAGGGTAGAACGAGACGATATGGGGGGAGAAAGAAGCATGAACCAGAGCTGCTTTCTGAATAACTTCCCTGTTCTACTTCTGTCCCTCCCGCTGTCTCTTTCCATCGACGTCAATTTCCAGTCTGTCAGCCAGCACGCTGTCATGTTCCTCAGGCAGCAGCCGTGGATCATTGACTTCCAGCCGAGGATCCCTGGCCACCTCCAGCTTGGGCTCCACTTCCTCTCTCAGTTTCACAGACATCTACCTGGAGCAGCCCGAACTGGGCGACCCTGACTTCCAGAACAAACTGGACTCTATTTTGCAGGAGGGAAGCACCTCTGGCTACAGGCCCTCCAGCTCCATCACCACCATCCATGAGAATGAGGTCTCGTCCTCCTCCAGGCAAGTCGGCAGTGGGCCGGGGGTGGGCCAGAGAACCCAAGTACTGCGGCTGTCAGAGACACCTCGCTCCATGAGCTCCCTGTCCCCGCGTTCCTCGCTGTCTTCCCTCTCTCCTCCTTGCTCACCCCTTGTTACCGATGCTTCCTTCCTGTCGGGAGAGGCCTTCTCTGGTCCTGCCTCACAGTTGGATTTAGATCTGCAGACAAGGCTGATGGAACTACGGTTAGAAGAGGACCACCAACAGGGTGCAGTAGAGTCTTTGAAAGGTACATGGCTCTTTCCATGATCAAAACTGCTTTATAGCTTAGCTCATTAGGCATTTACATGGACATTTGTATTACTGATAGATGCCTTTTAATTCTTGCCATGGTAAAGGTTATTGTTTATAGGTAAGTTAACTAAAGGATTATTCGGCTGATCAGAAAATAATCTACAGATAAATTGTAAAAATAATCATTAGCGAAGCTGAATAAACTGGGGAAAAAAACAATAGATTAACATGATTATTGCGTTATGTTTTTGAATGAAGCACTAAAAGATTAATAACAGAAGTTAGTCCTGTTATTTATTGGTAAACTAACTAGAGGATTATTTGACTAAGAAAAGTAGATTAATTGTAAAAATAAATTTTTCAATACATTTTTTACTTTTTTGAAAATGGTATAAAAGAAGAAAAAAAAAATGAAAGGAAAAAAAAACATTCACATGAAACCAAAATGAATAAAAAGAGTACATTTCTAGAAAATCTATAGGATTTTTTTCTTGCCTATTCCGTGGTAACTTTATTTGTCATTCGCAATCCAGCATTCCATCTGAAACTAGAGAAACCCTCTGAATGTCTAGTACGATAGGGTAGATTTACAGCTCACTTCCAACTAGCCCAGCAGGTGAACTCAGTCAAGATCAGGAACCTAACACCCATCCAGAGTGACGTAGTGTCACATTTCTACTCAACTCTTTTCTGTGCCTGCAGATGCTGTTATGCAAACAAGGATGTCTGGGCCGGGATCGAAGAAGGCAGGAGTAACGTCAGCAGTGTCTGACGAATCAGTAGCAGGTGATAGCGGGGTATACGAGCCCTCAGAGAAAAGGTAGTCTTCTAGAGTTTTGTTATCAGTTAGGTTTTATCACAGACCCTGATTCGGATAGTAAAATGGTGCTGTTCATTCCCACAGGTCGGGGCTTCCTGTTGAGCAACAGCTGGGTTATGATGACGGGAGCTCAGCAAGCAGTGCTCAGATCAAACTCGGCCTGAAGTATGAAGCGAAAGACAAGAGGTTCTCAGTGTTCGTAATGCAGCTCTCCAACTATAGTGCACTCTCCCTGCCAGCCAACCAGAACATGTGAGGATTGCGCTCTCTCAGGCAGCTTCATTTAAAGTTGATGGAGACATTAATTTTAATCAGCAGGATGTAATTTTGATGAAGCATCTCTGCTAGGGAAATGGGCTGGCTTTTACAAATGGAATTAACCCATTCAATTGTTGTCGAATATAAAATGTAATATAAAATGGAGAAATTGATTCACAGATGCTTTGTAATTCTTTGTTCATCTTCGGAACACAATTTAAGATTTTTTTTGATGAATTACGAGAGCTCTCTGACCCTCCCATAGACAGCAAGCATCCTAACACAATCAAGGCTCAGAAACATCGTAAGGACATCGTCAAAACAATCCATGTGACATCAGTGGTTCAACCGTAATTTTACGAAAGCTACGGGAATACTTTTTGTGTGCAAAGAAAACAAAAATAGACTTTATTCAACAATTCATCTCCTCTGCATCACCCTGGCGCCATTTTTTAGAGTATCACATACGTAAACAATGTATGCAATGTATGTATGCAGATACGTTGTTTACGTTCAGATCAAAGCGTAAACATTGTATCTGCATACGGTGCTGCTGACACAGAACAGCATATGTTGTTTACGTATGTGATGCTCTCCAAAATGGAGCTATAGGGTGACGCAGAGGAGACAAATTGTTTAATAAAGTTATTATTTTTGTTTTCTTTGCACACAAAAAGTATTCTCGTAGCTTCGTGAAATTATGGTTGAACCACTGATGTCACATGGATTATTTTGACGATGTCCTTACTACGTTTCTGAGCCTTGATTGTGTTAGAATTCTAGCTGTCTGTGGGAGGGTCAGAAAGCTCTTGGAATTCATCTAAAACATCTTAATTTGTGTTCCTAAGATAAACTAAGTTCTTACGGGTTTGGAACGACATGAGGGTGAAAGATGAAAGAATTTTCGTTTTTGGGTCAACTGTCCCTTTAATGATTCCTGTGTACATCAGACAGACATTTTATTATGGCTTTTATGTGTAATATTTACAATTTAGCCATTTATAATGCCTCTGTACGTTTGCTGAAAAATGGAGATGCCTTGAGAATTATTTTGGATTTGAATCTCAACATTTTATTGAATCATTTGATTCCTAAACCCAAGGTTGTTTTTTCCCTACACCCATTTTTTGGAATTAAAACTCTCCTAGTTGAGAACCGCTGGTCTATGACTGGCCTGATCTAAGACTTGCCGTGTGCCCATCTCTCATACAAAAGCCAACTCTGATTGGAGTTTCTGTTGGATTTGCTCTATTGCAGATATGTCCGTGTGGTGGTACTGCCGTGCTCAGAGCCCGTTCGCTGCCTGTTCCGCACCCACGGGGCTCTGCCGCAGGAACCCTTAGAGTTTAAGGAAGCGTTTAGCCTGCAGATGTCCTCCACTGCTCTCAGACAGAAGACTCTACGCATTGATGTCTGTAGCACCAGTAAGGCTGGTCGAGAGCATTGTCTAGTGAGTGTCTGATTTGAGAAAATAAACAGAATGATGATGCCTAAATACAGTCATATAATGGTATGTGAATATAGGTCTGGGTTATTCAGTTCTCGTCTTTTTTCTCTTGAAAGGCTGGTGCTCAGATCAGTTTGGCTGATGAAGAGTATTCAGAGGAGTGGTGCACCAAGTGGTATAACCTCCTCAACTGCACATACATGCCAGAAATGGATGGAAAGCACAAGGAAAGAGAGATCTCTGTTCAGCAGGAGCTGGTAAAATGAACACACACACACACACAAACAATCCTCAACTCATTTTACCTCATCACAGCCAAATGCCTTCCTAATATTTCTTGGAATCAGTCTTGCCATACTGCTAAGTTTATTGAGGAACAAGGATACTGTCTAATACTGTTGATGATCAAATTACATAGAATTAGTTGCTTTGCTTTTTATCTGCTGTTTCGAATTTACAAACAGCCTGTTCTGTTAAGATGGATTAAGGAAATGTATTTGCATTTTACTGTCACTTTCCACGAATAAGGTTTGTCCTCTCACAATATGTGTGTTACTTTCTCAAAATTAATATTTTGTTTTATTTGAATTGTTGGATGCAATGGAAAAGGTCAAGACCTCCGAGTTGGGACTGACTGTTATCACCATTTTAATATATATTTTAATACATTGCATTCTAATGCTTTTAAAACAAAAAATGGGACATGAATTTGTACCCTGTTACAAAGTACTCAAAAAAAAAAAAAGTGCCTCATTTACGTTTAATCGCTTATCAGATGCAGTTTTTCCAAAAGAACTTGCAGTTCTAGTAAATGTCTGTCAAATTTCAGAAAAGCAATAATGTAGTATTTCTTGTTTAGTTTTAAATACATGATCTTCATCTCTTTATTTATTTGTAGGCTCCCAGCACCTCAGAGGGCATTGTTGCACGCCTTGAGAACGCTCCTCTGGAGGACTGGTATGTTACCTGCCACAACTTGTATAATAAGCTTTAATCCTATTTAGCACAGCTGTCAACTTAACAGCATGTCAGTGTGACTCTGGGTTTCATATCACATCCAGTTATCCCACCCAGCATCCACACCAACAATTAACAAGCTCTTTGGATATCATATTCCATCTCTTTCTTTTCCAATCCCCTTTTTTTCCTATTGATTGACCTCCTTTCTACTGTCTCATGGGACTTCATCACAGCATGATGGCACACAATGACTCACTTTTCCTGATGTTTGATCTGCTCTGCCAAAATTACATTAGTAACGTAAACAGGATGAACGACTAATACTGAGCGGCATTCTTCTCTCATGCCATTTTCTGGACTCTTTTGAGGTTGCTTCTCGGTAAATTAGCTTACCATGCCACATGTTGATTGGCTATAGGGCAGTCTCATGATTATAACCAAAACTGCACTATAAGACCTGATTGTTTCAGACGATGATTCAAAAACAACCACCTGTCATAGAACTTAAAAACAAAAACTGGAATGTGGCATGGCTGCATTTTTTTAAGAGCATTTCCACCCTTACTCACACTTGCTTCTGAAAGGCTATAGACTAGATAAGTAAAAGTGTTGCTCTTTTAGGAACACTACGGTTTGACTCAACCATGTCACAGTGGATTCATTTGGGGCATTGTGACTTTCAGTACCGATGGTCTGAATAATGTCAAACAAAAACATATTACTTAATTTTTCTGTATTTATTAATTCAGTTTATATATAAAAAAAAATAGATGTGGATTGAAGTTTTTTTAACTTTGAGTCCGTTGCATTGACCAAAAAAAGGTGCTTAGTTTGGAAGCGGTACTTACACTTTCCTACATTATCTTTGCTCCTTAAAAGTTTTTTTTAAAGTAAAAACTAAATTAATTAACAATTACAATTAATTACTGTAATTACTTGGACAAAATAAACTTGAACTTGTAAACTTGGAATTTGGTCTAAGGGTATTATCCATATAGCTATATGGATAAAATCCATAATAAACAATAATAAACAATTTGTGGCTACTGAAATGGATGGAAATAAAAAGAAACACTGAAACTAAATGAAAGCAAAACTAAAAGTAGTTACTTGCATATGATAAAAATGAAATCAAAATAAAAACTTTTTATGTACCGTTAAAACTGACTGAAACAAAACTGAAAAAAAAAAAAAAATCATGCATGGGAAAATTAAAAATTTTGAGCCATAATAACCCTGGTGTCAAATGGTATGTTATATAATAGCCCCGCAGAGGCTTTCGAGGGTGACGTGTTTGTGGATGAAGAAGGTAGTGATGGCGAGGAGAACGAGGAGTTCTACCCTGATGACTGTCAGTGGGAACAGGAGGAAGTGCCAGTTCAACCTGGACCAACAGCAGTCATAACAGAAAAGGTGACATTGATGATTCATTTACATAGAACTTTCTCATTGCTTTTATGCACGTTTTGTGTACCTTTTCAGTGAAACTTGTTGACATCCTCTCTTTGCCTTTTTAGGTGAATAAACAGACAAGTGTGGACGGTCTCCCGCATTCTGCTTCGGTCGTTCGGCCCAAGGAGCGGCGACATGATGTCCATCCGCAAAACCCTTTTATGCGAGGAAACACCATTATCCGGTCCAAGACATTTTCCCCTGGACCTCAGAGCCAGTACATCTGCAGGGTAAGAACACACATACATACACACACACACACAAATATATGTACATACTGATAGTGGTATTAGAGCTCAGTTTTTTTTATTTACAATATCCACAATCATCACGTCACCAGATCAACCGCAGCGACAGTGACAGCTCCACCCTGTCTAAGAAATCTCCCTTCGTCCGGAATGCCTCAGAGAGACGCAGTGTTCGAATGAAGAAGGTAACATGAAAATATTGACATTGACATCTACTCATTTGGGAAACAAATTGTACTATTTAAAATTTACCATGAATTGCCTTTTATGAGATTTTGATGTTATGATAACCTTAAGCAAAAGTATCACGGTATACAGTTATTTAATTTTAGTTATATAATTCATATACATATCATTTATATAATTTAGTTATATAATAATAATCATACACATAATTTGATTTAATAATAACCCAATTTGAAGCTTTGTGAAATTATACTACATGCCTGAATGAAACAAACAGCAGAAGCTCTGAATGAGATGCATATTCACTCTCTGACAGCAGGAGGCACTTCTGGAACACCAGATACAGACCAGATATAGCGTTTCCTTGGTTACCGCTGTAAACAAAGCTGCTGTGCTGAAACTGCTGTAATATGAACTATTCAGAGACGAGATAAAAAGAAAATTTCAGTCAGCTCCCCTCAGAAACACATTCATATAAACCCCCAAATCAATATTGAGGATTGTCTTCCAATAGTTTGTGCATCATGAATAGTGAGTGATCTGCCTGCTTCAGTATTTTTCTCTGTGGGTCTGTCTTCAGCGTCTCTGGCCTGTTTTAACAGGCGTTAACAGACTTCATATTTTCACATAAATGACATTTTGGAAAAATGATTGCATTGCAAAGCAGTTTGTGCAAGTCCAGAACAGAGAGTTGCAATAAGGCAAAAAACGTCTGGTTGCCGATTGTGTAAAGGCCAAAGTATACGTCAGCCATCTGTGCACTGTCTGCATTATGTTATTTTCATCATCAAGAGGGCTCGTGGACAGCCGCGCACCCCATGGTACTGCACATTTGTCGAGTTCATCCGTCCGCGCTAATCTGTGGTTGAGTATACTTTCGAAATCTGTGCGGACACAGCTGTGCATAAGACGGAAAGGAACGCTGAATGTGAAGTGTACCCGGGCCTTAAGTTCCGGGGGCAGCTCCTTAAGTTCGGCCATCCTACACACACGTAACTGACCGCTCGCTCGCACCAACAGGAAGAGGAGGGGTCAGTGTTACTCTCTACACTGCACTCAGCCTGAGGGATTCCTACTCTTTCAGTCTCTGAGAAGACATGGAGAACAGCACATACCACAGGAATGGTATAATGGAAAATATTAGTGGTTTTGAAACAGTGACATTTTCAAATCGCAGTATACCTTGAAATCAATAATCGGCACATGCCTAAATTGCCTTGTTTGTTCAGTTTGGTGTCTGATAGACCTCTGATCTTTAATAGCTCAAAAAATGCTTTACATTCAGTTTGATCCTTCTTGGCCTCTGCTAATCTTATGAAAACTCATTCTAAAGAAAATTGCAACTCGATAAACACACTTCAGCCATCCGCCTCCTGAAAAAAATATTTGAGGGCTCTAATATGAAAAACATGGGAGTGTCTGGGACACCAAGCATAAAAACTGTGTAGTTAATCTCAACCCCAAGTCAGGGTTAGAATCAAATTCCACATAAGGATCCACTGAATTTTTCTTAGGAAACTGAATGCATTTCACCAACCCTAAAGCCAAACGTTTTCTTTAGAAAAGAGCTTAAAGAGCTTTTTAGCAGAAGTTTAATATTTAATACCTACATTTCTGTACTGACCTGAGGTCAGTGTTAATGAAGCACATTCTCACTGTGATGAAATGAGTTTGCCGAGCACCTTTACAGGCCCTTAAATAGTCTAGAAAGGTCAGGTTTGCTCTCACTGTGCCTAAGGAGACACATTAGTTTGAGTCTATTAAAGACACTAAGTTTTAAAGACTGAAAGTTTGCATTGATTTGCTTAATGAGAACAGTACAGAGAGCTTCAGTGACTTATAGTACATGCTTTAAAGTCTCCTTTAAATGGTAAATGATGTTAATCAAATGGCTATTGTTGCAAAGCAATTTAAGATTTGTGATGAATGATACTGAATAGTTTTAATTTCTATGTGCCAATATTACAATGCCTATCACGCATCAGTGAATCTCTGGGAATGTCCAAGTTCAAAATCTAACCTAACCTGGAAATGAACAGAAAGTTATAAGTTTTAAAGAAGAATAGTCATCACCAGTCACAGACGTTTGACTCCCCATATACAGTTCAGCAATAAATAGCACAAGACACATACATGACCCAAAAAATCACCGATCGCTTTTCTCCCCCACACAGCCGCATATGCAGGTCAAAGGTCTGGACGGGCTGCTGCGCACCTCTCTGGATCTGGAGCTGGACTTGCAGGTCACTCGTACACGGCACAGCCGGCTGAACGAGGAACTGCATGTGCTGCGGGAGCTAAAGGAGCAGTTAGAGAGTGCCCGGCAACAGGGCCAGCATGTCCTTCCCACATGGGTACAGGAGGATGAGCGCTTTCGTCTGTTGCTCAAACATACAGAGAGACAGGTGAGTCCCATTAGATTTCCAGAACTAAATCCACAAATAGCCTGTCATCGAGCCCTCTTAAACATTCCAGCATCTGATTTTGTGTTGCCACTCTCTCTTTAGACCCATGAAGAGCAGCTACAGGAACAGAGGGTAGAGAAGATGATGCGAGCAGCAGCCAAGGATGTGCACAAGATTCGTGGACAGAGCCTCAAGGAGGTTCCTGGGGTCCAGTCCTTTAGGTGGGCATCTGTTGCTACCCATCCAAACCACTGTTTTTGAACTGATCTTAAGCATAGGTTATAGGAGGAAGAAATAGCTCGGTTACCAAATCTGAGCTGCAATGATGTCTAATGGCTACATATGCAGCTACCTTCTAAGGGGCCGTTCACGTATCGCGAGTAAAAACGCGTGGAAAACTCTAGGCACGACGCTTTCTGCTTTTTTCCAAAAGCCTTCGGGCACTTGCGCTCCTGAGGTGTCTGCTGTTGCTAAGCAACCATGACCTGCGCTTACCATGAAGACGCAGAAATTTCAGCAAATGATAAATGGATTTGCAGCACTAAAAATCGCTTGCAGTAGCTCTGCTACTAAATGTATTTAAAAATGGTTATCCATATACAGCTATAATCAGCTGTTCCTTCATCTTGGCTGAGCTTTCAACGTTGTCACAGGAAAGGATGAAGCTGATTGGTTGGTTGTTGTCACATGACCCGCGGTGCGCTTGCGGCATTCTGAAAAGTTGAAATGTTTTTATCTCGGTGCGGTGTGGTGCGGATGCGCCTGGAAAAATGAGCGTGTCACACCGCGTGTGCTTAGTGACCGCGTCGCTCCACAAATGAGCGCGCCTGCCACGCATCTACATTTGAAATAACGAACTTGAGCGCTCAAAAGACACGATATGTGAACGGCCCCTAAGTCAGTAACTTAAACTCAAATGGAAGCTCATAAATGACTGATTTGGACTGGAGTATTCCACATAGGGTTTGAATTTGCTAAATTATTATTAAAAAAATTATTTAAAAAATTAAATAAAAAATGAATGTACATTTATTATACTATAGTACTGTTGTATTACCTTGGCATTAAATTACAGAACACTAGTTAATGCTGCTGCACGAGTGTTTCCAATAAAATTGCTAAGGGAGATTGCAAATTTGACATCTTTCGCTTTTGATCACCAGAATCAGTCTCTTGATATTTTTTTCCTCCTTTTGGAAAATCACAGATACAATATTGTGCCTTTTTTTTTCATTCTTTCTTTCTTTTCTTTTTTTTGCGAATGGAAATGCTAATTTTTTGAAAAAAAAAATTTCCATTTATTACTATAGACTTCCCCAGTTATGATAACCTTGGCTTCCAAGAAACTCCAGAAATGTGAAAAGGGCTATTAGCATAAAAACACAACATGCACAAATATTGGGCTAAAATAATACATTTTTAAAGACCATTGATAATTTTTAAAAATTATGATTTACTTAATAGGAGTGCTTTATATGTCCGCTTACATTTCAATGTAAAAGTTTTCTGTGAATGTGCGAGACTGCTATAGGGAAATGGCCTGAAGGAAAACAAAGTGCAGTCAACGGTAAAACTATTTGCGCTACAGATCAGTGTTTTTGTAAATATGATAATACATTAAAATAATATAGTAAACAATACTAGTTTGCTGTTTAAAGCAGCATAACAAGCTTTGTACGGCTAGAAAATAACTGGAAATGAACATGCACATTCAATTAAAAAAATTAATAGCCATCACATCTGGAGTGCATCTTTAAAAATCTTTCTGGGTAGGCAGCTCACTACGGTTTGAAACAGAGCTAATATTAAGTAATAACCCTTCCATTGTTTATTTTATTTTTATTTTTCTGACATAATTCATTTTCAAGCTGTACTTATTGTCTGCTGTAATCTCTCATAGAGAGAAGATGGCCTTCTTCACCAGGGCAAAGATAAACATTCCTGACCTACCAGCTGATGACGTGTAGAAGATATCCATCTTAACTGCTGTTTCCGTGGAGACAAAACTGACATCTGGCAGTATTATGAAGAATGAAGTGACAGGAGAATGTATGTTGGGCAGGAAAAATGTAATTTTAAAACACTGGGTTTTAACTCTCAAAACTGAAAATGTATAGATCCGTGTTTTTTGTTTTTTTAGATAGATTTATTTTTTAATTTCACCATGTTCTGTTACTAATAAGAGTATGTCCGTATCTGTACTAGGTATTTTACTGGTCATTCAAAAACTCCAGTTCGTCTTTGAAACGAGTGTGAAACATGCTGCTCTGCTAATTGGGCAGAACTGCTTACTGTAACTCTTGAAGATGTGAATACAGATACTTAGGGTACTACTTCTGTTCATAGCACAAGGGTTCAGGACAAAATGAATGCTATTCCAGTCACGTCCCTCTAAAACAAGCACATCTGTCCACATTAATGTTCAACAGTTGTTGTTTTTTTTTTTGGTTGTTTTTTGCAAATGTGTAAACGGTTACAGATGTTAGCAAGCATGAATCTAAAGCATGAGATAATTAGACCGGTTAGTAGACTAAATTGATTGCTAACAGTTCTCCATGTTCGTTTTGTTACTTGCACAAGCAAACAAGACACATGTTAGTGCAAATGTTCGTAAAATGATGTAGAAACTGCACTTAGTTCCACAAACTCTCAGGTAGAATATCAGATAGTTCATGCACTTTAATAGAAAAAAGGCATCAATATAGAGAATTAAGCAAAAAAGCACATTGTGAACGCTAAGATCGTACTATCCCATATACTAGCTCTTGTTGGACCATTGGAAAACTTTAAGCGTTTTTTTTTTTTTTAGGTTAAATTAACTTTCCATTCTAGTTCCTACAGTGGCATGTTCTAATAGTGTTTTATTTCTACTGGTTTGGATCTCTTCTAATCTACCCCCCACAGCCGTCTACAGGTTTGCTCTAGACTACAAACTTGGCTTTATATGTGATTAATAAGCTACTGAACACAAACGGTAGCATCATTTCATTCACATCAAGGCCAGTATCTTAACAAAACTTATTAGAATTGCTACCTACCAGTACTAGAAGAGTCTTTGGTGTGTTGAATCTCAAAAAATCTTATCATATTTCTCTCCATAAACAAAAGAAAAATAGGAAATTATATTTTGCATAAGATTTGCATAAAGATCAATAAAATAAATTGAAATGTAAGATTATTTTGATGAAAATCAAGCACATTGTCTAAATTCATAATACTGTAATGTGAAGGAAAAACTCATTGCTGTTAGGCAGTGTCATATGCATTACTGTAATGAGAATTATTTAATGATGTAAAATTGAGTACTATCATAATGTATAGCAATTTGTTCTTTGTTGTTTTATACAATAATGAGAAAAATGCCTTTCAGTAGATTAGTACCTGAAAATAATCCAATCCAATCAAAATCCAAAATTCTTAATGGCCATAAAAAAGGTGTCTTTTTTTGTAATTTCTAATTGTTCGTCTTTTGAATTTGGAGAAAAAAATGACCTGGATTGTTTTTGTGAGATTGAACCATTTAAGAAGAACAGTTGAAATTTGGAACCGTATAATTGCTGCGGCAAGAAAACGTCAACACATCTAAGGCACTGAAAGCTGTGAAGGCACGCAGTTTATAATTCCCAGCTCTCCCTGTAAACACTTAATAATGTATCGCACGCCACTGCAGAGATCCGTTTGTGTAACATTTGGAGACTCTTCATACAGATGGAGTCACTGGTGATTTGCATTATGTAAATGAGCACTCCATATATGCTAATCTAATATTGATTTTCACTAAACTCTTCATCTACATGCAAAATGTTCAGTTAAATCCATTTTTTTGTAAGTATCTTGGTAATAGATGACTATGAAAGTTACTACCATGTCATTAAAACCCCTTTTGAACAAAAGATTTGCATCACAGTCTGAATGTAGCACTTATATAAAAAAAAAAGCCCCAGTCAATGCGACCCTTTATTTGATACTGATTTACATCGGTAATATCTGCCCAGTTTCATGAATTTTGCTCACATGTAAATGTTACGTGAAATCTCCAGTTGATCTACACCTTGTTAGGCTAAGGTGTAGTTAATGCTCTTGACATCTTTGTTTAGCCTTCTCTCAGTTCCCCTGCTGGTATGCCTTCCCATGTACAGTTATGTTCTTAATGAGATCCTCCTGTGCTTCATTATGTTTTTGTTCCTCAAGGAAATATCGAAGGTATTGTCCTTGGTTCAACCTCAGATCAACTACGTCATAGGAATTGTACTAGTAATATTTCTACTCTCATTATATTGCATAAATTTACCCGTATGGACTAAGCAGGCGATTATGTGTTCCAAAATGATACCACAATATTTGAAACTAGTGTGAAGTCTGGTACGGATGGTCCAGAAGCCCTCCTTCATCTGCAATGCACATATGCATATGGCCTAGTCTCTTGCTCCACCTAGTGGCAAACAGACAGTGAATAGAACTAGTACTAGCACTCTCGTTATGAAACCCTAATTTCTCCTCCATTGTGATTTTGCCTAAAATTGGTTTTGGGGGATGGAGATTGAACATTCAATTTGATGGTGTCGCATTATAAACAATATCTAAGACCCAACCGAAACGCTGTCCCAAAGCTTTTAGCCAAATATCTAATTCAAATAGAAGCATCATACAGCTTTCACTTCAGAGCCATTGTACTCTGTTGTTTAACTTAGTTTATGAGAGTACAAACATTTCTTTGACTTTTGTTTCTCTTCTTTAATGTATTATTTCCGCAGATTACACCCAGTTTAGACAGTACACTGCCAAACATAGAGTACATCTCAGCTTAGTTTAAGATGCTGCGTGATGCACATTTTTCTCACATTGGCATTTTTAATTAAGGTACTGTTTTATTATTATTTTTAATAGAACTTTTCAGATTTACAGCTTTTACGAAATTACAGATATTTGAATGTGAGCGAAACAATAGGTCCCCTTTAAATTTGTACCGTTTACCTGGAAACACTAAAGTTGATCTCATTCTGAGAGTACTCGAACAATAGACAGTCTAATGTTTTCACTGGTCGTACAGTATCTGCCGTTCACAGTATGTATTGGAGAGAGTTGTCTAGATTTTAAGGTTCATAAGGACATAATATGAAATGGCTTTTTTATTTGGACACTTGGTCCAATCATGCATAAATCATGTAATACTTGCTCAAACAAATCACATGGAAAAATAAATGCTGTCAGTATCCGATGCTGTTAGATATGAATGATTCATTTGTTTATTGTTCACAATAGGACTTTTATTTAGAAAACTCCAGTGCATTTAATTTTTTTTTTTTTTTTTTTTTTTTTAAGAATCCTGTATTAATGATGGAAAAAAGAACCTGATCTGATCACAGAAATGGTTTGAGAAGTACAGCTTGTATTTATTGCACTTTTGTGATTTGGGTGTGCTGTCTTTCTTTTTCTTGTGAGACTTCTGAAAGCTGTGAATTTTATCATCGACACTGTACTGTCAACCAGAATTGTAAATATATCACCAGCACAATAGTATGTTTTGTAGTTTCACAACAAATATAAAAAAATCCTTTCTTCTTATCTGTATAATATTTTTTTTGTGTGTGTGTTTGTATGTGTACTGTCACATTCCTAATAATAGATTTACCTGTACAGAAATGTTAGAAGCCAAGATTTTCTTCTCATTCCAACTAAAATGTGCAGTTACAGTAAAATATCAAATAAGGCCAAATATGTGGCATTTTCAGCAAATGATTCCATTTATGCTATAAAAATGCATACTGGTTGTACTGTTTTACAAATGGCTCATATATAAAATGTGTCCAACTTGTTTATAGGTGTATGACAAACACACACAATCTCTTGCCCATTACACTCAAGTTAAAATACATAAATTTAACTCTAAATCTATCTATATATCTAAAGTAATTTAATAACACTAGGTTGTGCGTTGTTTTGTTTTTTCCTACACTCTGCTCTGCCGATGATTGAAAGGCTTTAGTTTTGGCGGGTGTTTTCCCACAATCCCGCAGGACCGGAAGCAGCGCGCAGTGTGTGTTTAGAGTAGCTGCTAGCTGTCCAGCTGCTTTACATCTACATATAACGACTATACTCGTCCCAGGTAACTAGTCATTCTGAAAGTTTGCGTTTTGATATTTGTGTAGTATCTTTTCATAGTCTCGCTGTAATACAAATGTTCTCTGTTAATGTGTTTGGAGACAGCAGAGAAACAGATGCTAACGTTGTAAAGCTAAAATCATCCCCATCTAACAAAATTATGGTTAATTTACTTTTATATTACATGATTGACTTCTTATTTGAACAATTAAGATGTTTAATCAAATTAGTTAATTGCCGTTTATATTGGAAATTCATTGGAAGGTGCTTAGGTAGTCAATTATTAGAGTTGTGAATATTAAACTTAGATGGGTTAATATTCATGAACGTTTAGTTCATATTTATGGCTATTTTAGTATTTCCACGGCCATGAGGGTTACATTTGGAATAAATTCATTTTCTAAACTCAAATCTAAGCTAATGATAGTTGTTTGTTTGGGTTTGAAAGCGTTGTGGTTGTTAATATAAAATAAATATTTAGCAGTGTTTCATTAATATTTACCTGCTTTGTCGTATTTCCACTATATAAGTGAATTATAAATCATTTACCTGATAATAGACTCAAACTGAGCTTGTTAACATTGTATATGTTATTTATATTCACCCGTCTTTCGTCAAAATGTATGTTCTTTTTAATATGTCCATGCTTACAAGAGTTAAATCAGAATAATTGCCATGGTAATCTAACTAACTGCTCTTCCTGGCAGAGTTTCTTCTGCCTGTGAGAGCTTCAGAATCGCTGGGTTACTTGGTCAGTTCCTCAGCCTTCATCATCATCATGCCAGCCGCTCTTGCAGATACCAGTCAGATTATCTGTGAGGTCTGGGCCAGCAATGTGGAGGAGGAGATGAGGAAGATCCGACAGATCATTCAGAGTTACAACTACATTGCCATGGTATGTGCGCCTATGTTGATGTTCCATTATGGTCTGCTATGGTCTAATAATATAAGAAATGTCCTATAATAATTTTTAAGTGACCATTCAAACAGCGTTATGGGTCGAATAGCACATAAACACTGCTTGTCAATCATTTATAGTAATTTCCCACTGCGTGGTACGGCTCGGCTCGGTTTGCATTTCCACTGCAGTTTAGTATCGCTTTAGAGTGGGCGGGATTATTCACATGTTGTTATAGTTGGGCCGCCTCTACTCCTACCAAGAGTCCTAAAAATAACTTTTTCATTCCGCGTCGCCCCAACAAGCTCTCGCTGGATCCTCTTCTCTGCTATCAGTGATCGGAACGTCTGTACTTCCGCAACAGACAACAACACTTTTTGGTTGAAAAGGTGCGCTCGCTCAAAACAGTTGCGACTGATCGTTGGCTGGCTGTGCTTATTTAAATCTTTCGTCAAGTTCAGTGACACAGGTAGCGACGATTCCAGCCAATCCGTGATCAGCAGAGCTTACACGTCACGTTTTGGTAACGGTACTCCAGTAGGGGTTCACCTGGAACCTCAAGCAAGGCGGTACTAAAAAAAGTACCAGGTACTGTACCCAGTGTAAAACCCCCCAAAAGTAAACGGTACCGGGCTGTACCATGCAGTGGAAAAGCGCCATTAGAATATTTGCGTTTTTTGTTTTTTTAAAGTAGTCTCTTACGCTCGCTAAGGCTGTGTTTATTTGATCAAAATACAGTTAAGAGAGTAATTGTTTGAAATATTTAAATTAAGTTTTATGTTTTTAATATATTTTAAAATGTAATTTATTCCTGAGAAGTTTTCAGTAGCCATTACTGCATACTCAGTTTAATTCGATCTTTCTAACAAAAACAAAACAAAACAAAAAAAAAAACACATTAGTGTTTTTGTGGAAACCATGCTCTTTTTTTCTTTTTTTTTTTGACATTAGTGACATTATAAATTACTTTACTGTCACTTTTGATCAGTTTAATGCATCCTTGCAGAATAAATTTTTATTTTTTATTTTTTTTTTATTTTATTAAATTAACCCCAGATCAGCATGGATGTTTTCTAAAGGATCACGTGACACTGAAGTAATGGCTGCTGAAATTTTTTGCCATCACAGGAATAAATTACTTTTAAAATTCATTCAAATAGAAAATAATAATTTTTCACAATATTGCTGCTTTTACTGTATATTTGGTGAAATAAATGTAGGTTTGGTGAGACAAATCGCAAGTCCTATAAGTGATTCAACAAAAATATTAGCAGCATATTTGTGCTTTGCACAGTCTGTTGATTTATACTTGATGGTTGGTTTGTTTTTTGTATGTCAGGACACTGAGTTTCCCGGTGTGGTGGTTCGTCCCATTGGAGAGTTCCGTAGTACTGTTGACTATCAGTACCAGCTCCTGAGGTGTAATGTGGACCTTTTAAAAATCATCCAGCTTGGCTTGACGTTTATGAATGAAGATGGAGACTACCCGCCTGGAACCACAACATGGCAGTTTAACTTCAAGTTCAATCTGACGTAGGTGTCCAGCATTACTTGCTTATCCTTAGCTTATGCCAGTATTTTTAGATTTAGTCTTAGCCAGTAATGATACTAGTAGTGATGGTGGGTGTTGTTTGGCCCCGTGTTTTGCAGAGAGGACATGTACTCCCAGGACTCCATAGATCTCCTTCAGAACTCTGGGCTACAGTTTAAAAAGCATGAAGAGGAGGGCATCGACACACTCTACTTCGCAGAGCTCCTCATGACATCAGGCCTTGTGCTTTGTGAAAATGTCAAGTGGCTCTCATTTCACAGGTAACAAATAGCACTTTTTTTTATTATATATAGCATTTTTTTGTGCAGATCCAGTGGTCAAATTGTAAAATAAAATTCAGGGGGCATGGTGTGGTCAGTTTCTGGAGTAGGGCAGCTAATTTTACATAATGATTACAAAATTTGTGTAATTTTTAAAAAGGTTTTTATTTAATGAAAAAAAAAAAAATCCTTATTAAATGAACTTATTTATAAACTTTTCTCCTTCTGGTGCCTGAAATGGAGGAATTTTGGTCAATATTTTGCTAAATGTGTTTTTGTACTGTTAGTGCTGGCCCCTTGTCTGGTTTAGGCCTGTCATGGGTAAATGATGATGACAATAAAACCGCCAGTAGGGGGCAGCAAGTCCATGTTTTAATAAATGAAGACCCCCTGTTAGTCTCGCATAGCCAGATCTTCAGACCGGCCCACCCATGAAGCCATTTGACCGGCATGTCAAATAACCAATCACAGTTTGTTTCGTATAGCATCAACTTTCGGGGCATGGAAATGTCACCACAGTAACAGACTCTTGGATGTATTTTAAAGATTTTATGCCATGAACTTTAAATATTTAACAAATTTTTGAATATCCAGTGTCTAGTTGATCCTGAGTGCTCGTCGTCACAGTTATAAACACGACGGCTTTTTTCTTTCGTGAGGGGGTTTGGCATCTTTGTTTCCAGGCGGAACGTTAAAGAGCCCGACACACACGTCTCCCTGAAATCCTGTATAATTCAACCAATCCGATGACGACTTCAAAACTCCTGAAGTGTTTCCTCTTTTGTGTGCTATATGCATCAGATGTTCAGCTAGTGGTCCGTGTGCGTGACGTCTGAGGCTGAGACTAACCCCCTGTAGACTCATGGCAATGTCGAGCTAAATGAAGTCTCTTAAAATATTGCAATTTTAAAATATTAAGAATTTTAGTGACATCAATTCAAAGGTGCCTTCATATAAGTGCAATTTTTGTAGAAATTTGTCATGAAAAAGTCCATTGTCAATAGCGTAGTGATGTATGAAACGCTGCTGATGTCTTTCAAACTAGTAAAGATGTACTGAATTTTTTTTTTTTTTTTTTTTTTTTACAGAAACACAAACTAAAAATGAAAGTTCTTGTTTAGTCATCAAACAAAAATAAAGTTTAGGTCGTAAATTTGGACTCTGTATGATGTTCAGGGTGTTTTCAAAGGTGATAAAGTCAAGCTCTTTGGGTACTAGCTACCGCTCAGTAATTTTTAGCCACAGGTAAGGGTCCACACTGCTGACATGTTTACCTGTTGTAGCTTATCCATCTTGCATGCACGAAATCGTCACAGTCAAAACACGTCATTGACCATTAAATGTTTATGCCCTTCAAACTATTTCGGCCAAAAACTTTTTGATAGTTGCTTTGGAAAATAAGTCGCTGCACATTTCCAATAAATTAACATGACTTGTATTCCAGAAAATATGGTACATCTAGTGTGTCCTAATGTCCCTAATATACTTTGTGTTCTCACTAGTGGGTATGATTTTGGTTACCTGGTGAAGCTGCTCACAGATTCCCGGTTGCCAGAAGAGGAACATGAGTTCTTTCAGATCTTAAATCTTTTCTTCCAAGCCATATATGACGTCAAATATCTTATGAAGAGCTGCAAAAACCTTAAGGTATGAAAAATACTGTAAGCCGTTTACACATGTATAGATGTTATTGTTAAAAAAAATGTCTGTTTTTAGGGTGGACTTCAGGAGGTGGCAGACCAGCTGGAGCTAAAAAGGATCGGCAGGCAGCATCAGGCTGGCTCAGACTCACTGCTCACTGGAATGGCTTTCTTCCGCATGAAAGAGGTTAATATTAGCCAAATGAGACCATAGCTGAATAATGGGATTTTAGCTGATCAGTCCTAACCTTTATTCTGTTGTCCTGTTTTTTTTTCTCTTTCTTTTTTTCTTTCAGTTGTTTTTTGAAGACAACATTGATGATGCAAAGTACTGTGGGCGGCTCTATGGCCTTGGATCCGGTTCTTCTCAAAGTCAGAATGGAATTTCTAACTCCTCGCAGGAGGAAACCAACAACAAGCACTGACCAAAATCTAGTGGATGACACACTTGTTTTAATCCCACCCAGCAGATATTGTTCTTTACAAAGATGATTTCAAATGATTCATGCATTCTTAAAGGGACATTGGGAAATGCAAACAAGCTAATCTCAGATTCTGTTCTGCTCTGTAGTCCGTCATATTGCAACGTTCCAGGACTCCAGATGTGATTCTGTTTCTTCCATCAGCTGAAAATTTAACATTTTATCTTGTTTTACAGTATTAAAAACACCATTGTTTTAAGCATGGGACCAGCACTTGTGTATCTTATGGCTTAAAAGACTCCAGGCATTTTAAAATACTCAGTCCTTTTAGAAATGTTTTGATATTTTCTAGAAGGGCTCAAGATTTATTCATAACTGAGATTAGAGGAAATGCCCTCTCACTATCGGTACACATGACTGTGGGGTTGTGTTTTTAAAATATGCCAGCATGTATGTATATTAAAATTGAAACTATCTTTAAGCAGTTTTTCTGTAAGGAATACATTTTAGATTCAGGTTTGGGGCATCTTTGGGAACACGAGTCCACTGGTCCTATGTAACAGTTTTAAATGTGTTCGTCTCACAATCTTGACTGTTTGTGGTACATGTTTTTATTGTATCTGTTGTTCGAGGCAGTTATGTATTAAAATGTTTTCTATCGCCACAGTGGTCTCATGTCTACTTGCAAGGCATCTGTTCTGAAAACTGACCCTTTGTTCCAGCTTTTAAAGTCAACATGAAGTGGAACTTTACCCTTCTACCCATCCTATGATTAATTCATCTGTGCAAGTTCCTTTTGAGCTTCTGATTTTTCATGCAACTTTCAGTGGAATGTGATGTATGCTGGACTTCTCAAATCATTTAGTCTAGTTAAACTCCGCCCCTTTTTTATGAACACCTAAGCTCGCATTCAGATCTTCCAATCAACAACAACTTTTTTTCCTCAATCATTTTGATTTAAATGTACACCACAGTACAGAGAAAGATCTGTCACTGCAAAACCTATATGTACAATTTTGAATATAAAAATAAAATAGCATATATAAAACTGGGCTGTGTGTTGATAAAAAGCTAATCATAAATTACAAAAGTGTAAAAAAATAAGACTAAATATTTTATATTTACCACTTGGTCATGTGATAACCTACAGCAAAGCATGAACGTGCAAATATATTAAATTATTGAAATAATTTAAAATCTTGGCATACATCAAATAAACATTTTAAGTCAAAGATGTATGGCTGACAAAAAAAAAAAACATTGTATAATTCCTGAATTATAGGATCTATTGCTTCAGTAACAACAGTAATTTGTGGGGGATTTTTTTTTTTATTACGTTAGTCAAGTGAATTTTACATATCAAACAACTGTAAGTGCTATAACTGTTATTGTGTCAGTCTCTTCCAGGCCTTACAGAGTGATTCTGTAGTTCCATATTTGCGCAACAAAGTTGCTGCCATGGAGCAGATGTGCTGGGGAAATGGATTAAGATGTTTTCCCATGTACAGCAGGACGATACAACATTCCATGACATCTGGAAATGAGTATTTCTAAAATGGGGGGAGATATAATTATAATAATATGCATCGCATGTGCAGTTATATTGAAAACAATATGTGTGACCACAAAACCAGTTATAAGTAGCATGGGTATATTTGTAGCAATAACCAGCAGTACATTGTATGGGTCAAAAGTATAGATTTTTCTTTTATGCCAAAAATCATTAGGATATTAAGTAGCTAAAGATCATGTTCCATGAAGATATTTTGTAAATTTCCTACCGTAAATATATCAAAACTTAATTTTTGATTAGTAATAGGCAATGCCAAGAACTTCATCAATGGAAAGCTTATTTATTCAGATTTCAGGTGATGTATAAATCTCAATTTCAGAAAATTGACCCTTATGACTGGTTTTGTGGTCCAGGGTCACATTAAAGAAAAAATATATTGATAACAATAACAAGTTTCTACTGTCATTGATAATAATAATAAGAAACTTACAGCAGCCTTAAAATATTACGCATGTTAAACAGACAGAGCCACTTACTTTGACAAGCTCAGGAATCGCAGTGAGCGCTTTGTGGTGTTCAGCAACCTGGGCAGTCAGAGCCGAGAGAGATTCACTTTAAGAGAGACAAAAAAGGAGCTGTTAGACACTTCTTTGAAGCACCAGAATCAAAGCACAAACCACTCAAAGGGTACAGCCTTAGAAATACCTTTTCCCACTCAAAGGTCCTCCATGTTCCTCTGAAGTTTCAGATTGAGGAGTACTAAGTGCCTGTGGGCTCTCACGAGAGTCTTTACGCTGGCTGTGCTGTTGAATGAGGCTAGTGACTCTCCTCTGAATCTCTTCTATGGCTCTCTGGGTGGCCTGAAGATTGGCGTGAGGTTCAGAGAGAAGAACCTTCCAGAAGCCCTCAGAGAAAATCGCATCAGATTGAGCTTCACCGTTTCGGTTTGCTTCAACTTCACTGTGGTTCTTCTCCGTTAAACAGTCACCATTGCTGAAGGTGTTATTGGTCAAAGCTGATGTTTCAGCACTGTAGTTCCACCATTTCTTGTACATGAGCTGATAACAGACAAACGCCTCCACACTTTCAGAAATTACCAAGCTTCTTTCATCAGTTGGGTCTAGTTTCTGTTTATAGAATGTCACAGACTCCAAACCTGCATAAAAAAAAAAAAAAAAAAACTCACAGTATGAGTAATATTTCACAATAATGATATATATCAATATATATATTTATTTTTGCTTGAAGTAAGGTTTTTATGATATCCAAATTTGTGAAATTTCATAATTTCCATAATCCATTTCAACATCACAAAAAACTAATACTAGCTTAACAAAAGGGCACTCAAAATGAAAAGGGTCAGTGATTTGAAACTACAATAGAACAAAGACACAAAAAAAAGAATCAAGCACTAGAAATAAGAAATACTACTTAAATTGTATGTTATGCTACATGGTCTGTGTAAATGTGCCCATCCCTTATTTGAACTGTTCACTTCAAAGTTAATTTAAAGCGATTTCATTTCATCTCATCTCAAAACACATTGATATCTCTAACCTTGTGTCAGAAGCAGCTGGCACACCTCCGTCATTAGCGTAAAGTGTCCCACCTCAGAACCTCGAGTGAGAGCTCGCAGCAGATCCTCTAGAACAGATGGCCAATCACACAACAGCTGACTCAAAGCACACAGTGTTACGTCCAATGAGATGTGAAATAAGAGCTGAGGAATAAAAGATAAATGAAAGATTGGTGATTTGATGATGACATCAGAGATTTCTTACTTTTTTCTAAATCGGTGTTGTCTCTGAAAAACATTCTGGTCAAAAATGATCTAGAGACAAGGGTGAACACTATAAAAGATAACTGAATGGCTGATGTAATGCTAACATAATTATATAATATTATACAGTAATCTATAGTAAACAGTGTTGGGTTTCACTTTATATTTTGATGGTCACTTTTGCAAATTCTGTTGACGAAGTAAAACTGCACCTACACGTCTACTAGCTCTTATTAAAGTGTTAGTAGAGTATTGGTGGACTGGTAAGGCTAAGGTTAGACTAAGTTTACATGTACTTGTAAAGATACTTATAGTCAGTATAATGTCTGTTGAGTGACCATTAAAATAAAGAGTAAATAGCAGATAGTTACCAGACAGACAGTCTAGTAATACTCTAATGAAAGTTGTTGACACATAGATGCAACATTACTTATAGTTAACAGAATGTTGTAAGGTGACCATCAAAATAGTGTTATTTGAAACTTGTTTTACACAATATGAACATACAAAAAAATACAAGTAGAATATATTATACAGTAGCTACAAATTATATGGGGTTAGTAAAACTTTTTGTATTCAAATATTGTAGATGTTGCTCAGTTCAATATCAACTCATTAAACAGAATATTATAATGTTATATGATGTTATATAATTAAAAATATTTTATTATATATAGATGCTTCTCAGTTTAATATCAACCATTTTTGTCTGTGTAATTTTTTCATTACATTTTTCTTTTAACATTTTTCATCTTATTCTACATTATATCATACTGATATTGCTCTGTTCAATATTATCAACCATTTTTGTCTGTGTAATTTAAAAAAAAAAACTTTATAAAAATTATATTATATTATATTATACAGATAAGTTCAATATTATCATGCATTTTTGTCTGTTTAATTCATTAAATAAAATATTTTTTATATGATCTTAGATCTGTCAGTCTGCAGTATGAAAAGTGTATCTGTTGGCACCTTATTTTCACACATACTTGTTTCAGAGGAACACTAGTGGTGGCAGGAGGATTCTCAATGGCTCTCAGCTGTTGACTGAGCGTTTTCACTTTGACCAGGTCAGCCGCCGTCACTTCAAACTCACTCTGCCACACTCTGTGCACCATGGAGAGGAAGTTCTCATCACATGACTTAGACCAGGTGTGTGAAGAAGCCACACTCCAGGTGACCACATCTGCATCTGCCAGCCTCTGACTGAGGATCTCATTAACACAGAACACCAGTCTGTGACCCTGTGAAGAGCAGGAGTGAAAGATGCTTCATAATATTTATTTTCTATTATTAAAACTTATAACAGGCAATAGAAAAATGCCTAATGTCAAGAGCAAAACCTACTAAAGCAAAACGTGCATAAATATAAATAATATTCATATCAGTATCAATTTAGCATACTAATTTATTGAATACACATGCATATCTAAATCCAACAGCGAAGACAGATGAAAACTAACCAAAAGGGAGTCTTGCATCCTCAGGACTTCCTGTGCTGCAGCCCAGTCCTGGAAGAGCATCAAGTCTTTGGCGCACCTCAGAGAGAGAGAATGTGCAAGCTCATTTTCTCCTGATATCTGCGCCAGATTAGCTGCAGTCCTTAGCGATATCACATCCCCCTTCTTGGCAATCACTTTAGCTGCATCAAAGTTAGAGTCTGCGGCAAGGTAACTGACAGGTGGAGAAAGAAAATACTTTAGTCAGTTTAAGTAGTTTTTAAGCATATTAATTTTATCTCATACATACACTTCCTGAATGCATGTACCTTTCCCAGTATACCTCTCTACATGTATATTTTTCTGTTAGTCTATTTTCGCATATGTGATTGTGCAGGGATCACGATGACCAACACTTGGAGTAACCCCGATGAACTCTGATGAACTTGATCCAGTTATTTTTTCTGTAATTTTTATGGTAGGTTTATTTTAACAGAGACAGAATATCAACCAAAAAAAAAAAAATTCCAGCTATTTTTTTACAGAAAAAAAAACATTTATATAAAAGGTTAAAATAATTTACTATAAATTATTATGACAATTTATTTTGAATTATTTAAAATAGTTTAAATAATTCATAATAAACATGCCTCACACCACTCCGGGGGCTGAATAAAGGCCTCCAGTAGTGAATCCATGCTTTTTTGTAAGAAAATTATCCATATTTCAAGCGTAATAAACACTTTTCTCTCAGTTCCTTTATCTGTCATACATGGAAGCCGTTCCAGCGGATGATGCAGCATGTATGCGCAGTGTGCGTGCCTCTGAGATATGCTAGTCTCGCAAGTTTGTTCATAGGAGCAAGTTTGTTCAAGGAAGTTTCCTTACTTTAGCAAATGAAAACCAGTCTCCTCTTGGTTTATATTGAAATCCTCTGACATTTTTCTTTGTAAATCCTCGGTTTGCACTTCTAATTCATGACCGGCATTTTGTTTTGTTCTCTCTGCGTGTTCTTCACTAATCACACAACGCCGATGTCCTGCATCATCCGCCGGAACGGCTTCCGCATATTATAGATAACGAAAGTGAGAGAAAAGTGTTCATTATGTTTGAAATATGGATATTTTTCTTTATTCACCCCCCGGAGCGGTGTGAGGCACGTTTATTATGAATGCGCACACTTTATGTGACGACTTGTGGACTGTTCAACTGCAACACCCGCTGACTTCAATGATAGAGCTTGGAATAGTCAGGACAATTTTTTATATAACTCCGACTGAATTCGTCTGAAAGAAGAAAGTCATATACACCTAGGATGCCTCGAGGATGAGTAAAACAGTCTAATTTTCATTTTTGTGTGAACTAACACTTTAAGGTCATGGAGTGGCCTAGCAAGTCTCCAGACCTCAATCCTAAAGAAAATCTGTGGAGGGAGCTGAAACTTTGAGTTGCCAAACGACAGCCAAGTAACCTTCAGGATTTAGAGAGGATCTGTAGAGAGGAGTGGACCAAAATCCCTCCTGAGATGTGTGCAAACCTGGTGACTAATTACAAAAAACGTCTTACCTATGTGCTTGGCAACAAGGGTTTCTGCACCAAGTACTAAGTCATGTTTTGTTTGGGGATCAAATACTTATTTCACTCACTGAAATGCAAATAAATTTCTAACCTTTTATATAATGTGTTTTTTCTTCTGGATTTTTTTAGTTGATATTCTGTCTCTATACGTTAAAATAAACCTACCATAAAATTACAGATCCTTAATTTCTTTGTAAGTGGGCAAACTTACAAAATCAGCATGGGATTAAATAAATATTTTCCCCACTGTGTACACATCCTGAACTGTAAACAATAATTAAATTATGCACATATAATATTAAGATCTAGTAAATCTTACATATTTTAAATTAACAATTACAAAAAATGTCATATCTACTGCAGCTGCCTGACATCTTACACACATTTTTGCATTGTTTTCCTATTTGTTTTCACTTACCATTTTGCTGCAGTAGCATAATGGCCATCCTTTTCAAGCACTGCAGCCCAGCTCATGTAGAGATCTTTCAGCACAGGGTCCTCCGGCTGGAGTCTGGCTCTTGCTAAAGCTATGGCCTCCCTGAGGATTTAATGTAAACACAAACGTTACCTTCTGCTCAGGCCAAACACCACTGACATAACACACGATTGTCTACTGTGATGTTTCTAACCGGTAGAACTGGTGGCTCTTCAGAAGGCTGATGGCCTCATAGAGTTTATGGATGGAGACGAGGTGTGATGCTGCTTTGAGGAACTGCTCGTGGTGGCAGAGCTGCTTCACATACACCTCTACAGTCCTGGCCCACACCTGATAGCCAGCTGAGAGAGGGTCAATGTCAAATATGTCCAGAAAAATAAAAAGGAGAAATCTTTAAATGCATGTGCCAAATTTACAGAACCTATAGACCTTTGTGTCAATGGTTGTGATTTTTGAAAAATATTTATACCTATTTTTAACCAAAAGTTTAAAGTTTTGATGGCTTGAAAATGTAAAGTGGTGTAACCATATATAAAGTATAAAATCTAAAGTGGTAATTATTAATGCCATCTTTGAAAATGTGTGTACAAACCGTTATTTATGTTATTCAAAAACAAAAAGTAAAAGTATAAAATCATGAATTTTCTTGGGGTCATTCCACTTGACATTTGAAAACTTGTACAAACCTTGCCATATATTTATGTATATAAAAATCACATGAAAACAACATGTTTGTTACACCACAATTGTTGGTCAATATTTTTTAATTTTAAATAAAAGTTTGTCAAGTATTTTTTTTTTTTTTAATGTAAGTCTGTTTATACTTTTTTTTCTGTATTATTAATAAAATTTTGACATTTCTGACATTGTCTGAATGTCATTTTTAAAGTTTACAGTAACCCATAAAATGACCCATTATTAAAAAAATATGAATAATTATATTTTTATTTATTTACATTTACTTTGTTTTTATTATTATAGATATTTTTCACTTTACACAGGGCTCCCACACCTTGATTAACTTCAAATTCAAGGACCTTGCAAGGACTTTCCAGGTCCAATACCCTCAAATTTAAGGATTTGATGTGGGGACACATTTCAAGTGAGAGCGAGGTTACATCTTGTTATCTTGTAAGATACATTGTTACAGTTTTCATGTCTCAAACACAACTATGCAAAAAATCTACACAAAGCGTGCATGATCACGTAAACAGAAGTGAAAGTGATTTAAATACTCTGTGTATTGATAGATGCTCCCTGATGCAAGAAAATTATGCAATATTAGAATGTTTGCAGGAGTGGGTGGGACTGGACACAAAAATCATGGGAGCGGGCAATAATGGTCAGAAATTCAGTGGGAGCGGGATTAAGAAAACAGTCCCTTGCAGCACTCTAATACAAAAACACACACAATCATTGGTCACTCTAACGTCATGGCAACGTACAACACAAAGTACCTCTCGTGGGAAGCACTTAACGTAATGCGTAAATGCGCCTAACTAATGTAAATCAAGCAAGCTAGTATGCACAGGCCACGAAGTGTTGGCGAAATAACACATTAGCGGACCAGAGGGAATAATATGGATTTTTTTCCAGAAAACGTCTTGCACAAAATAAATTCAAGTATTTTCAAGGACCTGTGCCAATGTACATTTATTTTCAAAAATTTTCCAGGGCCTTGAAATTTTTTTTTCAGATTAACAAACTTTCAAGGATTTCAAGGACGCGTGGGAACCCTGTTTACAGATGAATTAAAACTTTGTTCAACAGCCAAAATACTGCCAGACGTCTTACCCATTGGAGCTAAACTGAGGAGATGGTCAGTCAGTTCTCCTTTCTCTGCAGCAAGATTTATTGCTCCAATCAGATCTCCTTTCCACAGCCTCAGATAAACCATCGAGTCATAATGACCAGCCTCCACGTGGCTCTCCTCTGTTCAAAACACCACATCAGTGACTCCATGATTCACCTCATATCTTTAGCATACTAGCAGATACTGACAACTACCCTACACTGGTTTCAGCTGTTTCTGTGCCTGACTCACCTTCCTCCTGAAACATCCTGTAGAGGGCATCCCTGTCTGTGAACAGGCCAAGCTGAATATGATCTCCAGATCCTGGAACACATGCGCCGCTTTGCCCTGAGGAGCAGAAGGGAAAGGAAATACGCTATGTTCAGATTGTAACTACTTGTTTTCTTCTCATTTTGTCACTCATTTCACTCATTGTCTCATTTTTTATTTATTTTTTTGAAGAAAATTAATACTTTTATACAGCAAGGACACATTAAACTGATCAAAAGAGACAGTAAAAACATTGAAAAAGTTACAAAAGATTGTATTTTTTAAAAAAAGTTTGTATTCATCAAAGGTTTGCTTTAATTTTTATTTTTTTGTAATGGCTGCTAAAACTTCAGCATTGTCACCACAGGAACCATTTACAATTTAAAACAGAAAAAGTTATTTTTTATAAATCATTTTTTGTAATAATATTTTACAATATTGCATTTTACGAGAAATGGAGATTGGAAAGCTTAAGAAACTTCACATTTTAAAAAAGAAAGAAAAAAAAATGACATGTCAATAATGACAGTCCATGGTAAATCACTGAATCCCATGGTAATGCTATGGTGAAAGGCCAAAACAACATTTTACATTTTTTTGTTGGTGTTTCTGAAATTTCATAAATTGCATTTGATTTGTCCTTCAGCATTACATTTTAAGCATTTTACTTTTACTTTTTTATTCATTTCAATTTAATAACTTAGAATATGCTTATCTTCAATAGATGGGTATAAATGTTCTTAAATCTGATGTTGGGCTCCTGACTTACCATGTGAGTATCTTACAGCTGCGAGTGTCAGACAGTCCTGTTGAAGTTCCTCTTTGGGTCGGTGATCCATAGAAGTACTCAACGGTAGAATGGAGCGTGGCTTTCTCTTTTTTAAAGACAGATCTAAAATTTAATGAAAAAAAGTCAACGATATACCATAACAGCCTTTCCAATGTTTCTGATTTCAATGTCAATGACACGTAACATTAAACATTTTTTTATATGAATGTATTTATTTAAACTAATTTAACATTAATTGATAAATTAAACTACTAAATTATTAATTACCTAATAATATTGTTAATAACAATAGTAAAATGTATTTAAACTTATTTAACTTTAATTGATTAACTAAATTAACAAATAAATTATTAATTAACTAATATTATTGTTAATAACCATAATACTAGTTATTATTATATAGAATAATAATTACAATACTAACCGGCCATTACAGTTGCCAAGCAATGCATCAACAAGCCGCAATTATTATAGAATATGTGGTCACAAATGCATTTATTTAGCTGCATTTTACAATCAATTCAGAATCTGAACAATCCATTTCATAATCAGTTTTTCTGCATGATGCACGGTTGAAAAAATACATTATGAGAAAAAAAAGTAACAGTAAGTTGCAAGATAATATAATGAGAAAAATATCTTGACTACACACAGGCAAGGCAGAGACTGACCTGGTTTCTCTCTTTTCTTATCCTCTTTGACTTCCCTTTTAACTGCATGACTGAACTTTTCTCCATTCTGAACCCTCTCAGTGCCACGTGTATCCACACTGCTCTCTCTGGACCAGCCTGTGACCCCAATGATAAAGGTTATTCATCAGACGACACCCAGACAACCGGAGTGACATTTCAAAGACTGCGCTGGAAGCACAAAGCGAGAGGAAGCGAAAGAGACAGCGAGAGATGAAAGCGGGAAAGATGGACCGTTACCCGTGACGGATGGACCGTCTGTGTTCTCCCTCTCCTCTTCCTCCTCGACATTGTCTGATTGGCCCTCTTCTGCTCCACTGCCTGCTGCTCCTTTAATTTCTTCACCTAAAGGCAATTCCCTTTCTTCTGCCTTCATCCCTCCTTTTTCTGGTGCCTTCTTTTTCTTCTTGGACTTTTTCTGCGGTCCTCTCTTTTTCTCGATCTCAATACGTTTCTTAGCTGTTGATGAAAACATTAAAGGTATGTGTACGGTTAATGATTAAAATAATTTATATATCATTTATATACTTTAGAGCTTTTAGCTCTATTTCTTAAAAACATGAAAAAAAGCTAATTTAAAAACATGACAATAGAACAAGGATACAAATTAAACTTTTGTAGCTTCAGTTTGTTTTACATGTAAGAAATACTACAGAAGTTGTATAATCAAATGTAAAACTAAACACTGCATATTCTTCGCTTCATGAATCAAATATGAATTGATTCTTATAAAACATACAAAAGTGATTCAGTCAAGAGATGTAATTGAGTGTCTCTTTGTCTTTTGTTGTTTGGTTAACATTAATGACACAATCAGAAGCAGGTTTATAAGGCTCTTGTCTCTTTAAGACTGAATGTGTGGATCCAGTATACTTCTGATTTATTCCAACTGTTTACCTTCACGTAGGATATAACTGACTGTGTTTATGTTAATACTCTACACATTAGGCATTAAGACATAACTATGTATATTTGACCATTCGAGCACATTAATGAGCCAGAAAGAGAACTGAATTCATAATCACATACTGTTGTTAACGCACTGTTAGAGGCGACTTTCTGTGCACACTTTGACTGTGTCAGTCAGCATGAGCACCGCATTGAGTTCCTTGCTCAAAGCTTAATAACTCATTTTAACAACAAGCACTTCCAGCTCTTTATTTTCTCATTAATGCATGTTTTTTATATCCCTCTTGCATATCAATAAATTTTAATAATGTGGTACACTGCTATATTTACATACCATGAAATAAACAATAGGCTATATCCAGTGATACACACTTTATACAATCCTCTCACAAAGGATATCATCATATGACCCAGCTCTAGTAAATGATGATTAAAAGGTTCATTTCTAGGGCAAATTATTCTTCTAATAGACATTTAATTCACAATCAGCTCTACTTGTGTATATACTGATGTTAAATATGATCGTACAGGGCTCTAGAGTGTGACCAGTTCAGAGTGCGACCTAATTTCTCAATGGTGTGACTAAAAAAAAAATCAGAGGTCGCACTGGTGTGACCAGCCGTTCGAGGGAAAAAAAAAAAAAAAAAAAAAGTGTCCGTGACTCTGAAAGTCAGTGTAGAGGGGCCAAGTCCAGAAAGATTTTGATGCTAGAGAGAGTGTGGCCAGCTGGTTTAGCAAAGGCCAAAGATCAAAAGGGCCAAACTACAGGAGTTGGCCATCCAAGGGGCATGGGACTGCAATGGAGGATAGTCCATAGGACATTGAGCCATGAAATAACTCTACTTAACAACAAGCACTTCCAGCTCTTTATTTTCTCATTAATGCATGTTTTTTTATATCTCTCTTGTATATCAATAAATTTTTGTTATGTTGCTATATTTACATACCATGAAATAAACAATAGGCTATATCCAGTGATACACACTGTATACAATCCTCTCACAAATGATATCGTCATACGGCCCAGCTCTAGTAAATGATGATTAAAAGGTTCATTTCTAGGGCTAATTATTCTTCTAATAGACATTTAATTCGCAATCAGCTCTACTTGTGTATATACTGATGTTAAATATGATCGTACAGGGGTCTAGAGTGTGACCACTTTGGTCGCACATGCAACCTAATTTCTCAATGGTGTGACTAAAAAAAAAAAATCATAGGTCGCACCGGTGTGACCAGCCGTTCGAGGGAAAAAAAAAAAAAGTGTCCGTGACTCTGAAAGTCAGTGTAGAGGGGCCAAGTCCAGAAGATTTTGATGCTAGAGAGAGTGTGGCCAGCTGGTTTAGCAAAGGCCAAAGATCAAGAGGGCCAAACTACAGGAGTTGGCCATCCAAGGGGCATGTGACTGCAATGGAGGATAGTCCATAAGACATTGAGCCATGAGATTTGAAGCCCTTAAAACACTTAATTTAGATTTTCTTTTTATTTTACTTATCTTGAGAGTTTTAGGTTTAAATTTCAGCTTAGCGAAGCACTTTAAGCACCAACACGTTTTCAGTAAGTTACCTTTCTTGTAGAATTGTGCTTCAAATAAAGAACTTTGTGTTGACCAGATTGTTAGTTAATCATTTACAAGTCAATATTGCCTATATGGACAGCGATTAAAAAAAAAAAAATTGTACTTGAAAAACTGCGATGTTAAATGCGATGCGGTCGAAAATTTGGGTGCACCTAACTTTTGTGCTGGTCCACCTAAGAAAAAAAGGGCGCACCAGTGCAACCAGTGCACAAAGTTAGTCTAGAGCCCTGTGGTATACATACTCTTCGGAGGTGTGACGTGTTCCTGCTTGGATACGGCCCATTCATGGAGGGTGAAGTCATCTCCACCGGTCCAGACTAGGTCTGGGTGAACAGTGGACCACTGCACGCACAGTAGTCGGCCTGAGTGACCCCTGTAGTTACACACCGGCTCCTCTTTCAGCACATCCCACACCTATGAAAATCATTAAAAATTATTTGTTTATTAGGACAATCCATACTCATCAAATTTAAAACACCAAAACACAATATTGTTTTTTATATTTTCATTAAATTTCCAGATAAAATAACCTTGATTCCCATGATATTATTGGGAAACAAGGCGTTTTTTTAATCCCATTTAGCAAAAAAAAAATTAACTTGCCTGAGCAGTTCCATCATAACACACTGTCACCAGACGGCCATCATGATGGGGGCTCCATGCTAGGCTGGTGATTTTGTTGGTGTGACCAGAGAGAGTTCTAAAAGGTTCCGTCATCAGCACTGGACTCTCTGATGGAGTTTCTGTAACGGAAAAAAAACAAATGAGATAAACATACACATGGTTATGATTGTCTATGCTCGGAATATCATACTATCATACTATTCTTACTATACCCGTAGTATTTTCTGTATGCACAGAATAGCAAACAAGAACAGATACAAGAACAATTAAACAAGGATGGAAAGCCGATTCTCACCAATGACGCTCTTTAGGTCATGGACATAGACTATGGCATTACTGGAGCCGGACGCCAGCAGATACTGCAGCTCATTCTGAGAGGAGTGTTCATGATGCCAACGCAGTGAATTAATAATCTTATGATGCTGCTGCACTGTGCACAAGAGCTTCAGCGTGGGAGCCTTCAATACCTCTATGGACCTAAAACAAGAACACTTATGGAGTGAGACACTTGACACGACCTCTTTGATACACAGCACTCTACATTAATGTGTAAGATACCATGAAATCAAATTGTGCATGATTCATCTGAAGAACACAACACTTTATTCATCTAAAGAAATAAAATGGTCGCATTCATAATCTTGCATTTCTCCATCCCTAAAATGATTTTTCTTTTCTACTGACGCAGTCAAAGCCATGTGGAGAAACATTATATTAACAAATTAAATCAGACCTCAAACTTACAAACATTAGTGTCTATTTTCATAACATTTCACGTTTTTTCCCCTCGTTTTATAAATTATACATTGTGCAGTGCAAGGGGGGGGGTCTAGGTTATTACTTATCTAGACTAATAAATGATTTAGAGATTGATAAATATAAGTAATCAGTTTATTACTTGAGGAAGAGGAAATAAGTTTGATCAACATTATTACCCATCTTCATTTCCAATGGCCAAAACACTGCCGTCCGGCTTCCAGCTGAGGTCTGTATGAGGGGGGATCTTGTGCTGGATAACAGAATAATATTTTATTTAGAAAAATATACATAAAGATGAATATGAACAAATGATTTTTCATCTTACTTTGATGTTGTTGGTGTCTCGGATAAGTTTGTCAATGTTACTGGCCTCCCCTGAGAGCTTCCAGGGGTCGTGTTGGAAGATGACCCCCTCTCCGGCACAGCTGTATAAGCTGTAGGATGGCTTGTCTCCTGATCCCCCTGTGCCACACACATACTAAATTATTTGCAGCAACATCACTGTTACTATTGTTCATACTCCTCTGAACAAACAAAAGCAATTATCTCCACCCCCTTGAGCTTTGGGGATGGATACAGTGATGAATGTGTCATTTCTCAGCGGTGAGGTGCAATTAAGTTTTCATTCCTTGATTATCCAACAAAATCAACAGAGGGAAAGTAAGCAATTTGTCCACACTCGCTCAATTGCGGAGTGCTTTTAAGAGGAGCAGGGCATCACTTATTGCTGATGGATTGTTCTTGGAGCTTTTCCAAGTTCAGTGTTTACTGGGCCATGGGGGTTGGTGTGTAGTTTATGAATTAACTTACCAAAAGACATGGGCGGCACAGGAGGGCCCCATGAGAGGGAGTAGACGGTTCTGCGGTGGTAAGTGCTTGAGATTTGAGGTGGCCTGAGTGTGAAAACAAATAATGAAATTGCATTGAATTTAGTTTGATTTAATTTAAATCCAATTTTATAAATAATATCTTGCATATTAAATGTAATATTGAATCTAGCATCCAAATGAACTTAAGAAATCGCAACATTTTATATTTCATATGCATATATACAGACCAAAAATCAGTGAAAATTAATTGTATATCTGTTGTTCTTACTTGTTAGAGTAAACCTCATAGATGCCCACTTTACCGTCATCTGTACCAAACGCCAGAGAGCCCTCTTTTAGTGGATGCCATGCCAACTGGAACAGAGATGGGAGCAAAAAATTAATTTTAAAACTGGATGGTACTGAGGGAAATATAATTGTGACTTAAAACACATCTGACTCACGGCTGTGACTTTAGATTTGACCCCTTGCCAGAATGTCTTGATGTCATATTGGTTCTGAATAGACAGGGTGTTCCACACCCGGATCATGCTGTCCCCGACGCCTAGAGCCAGGCAGCCGGTGCCAACTGAAGAAAAGCTGAGACAGTACACAAACCCACCCAGAGTGGGCAGAGTCCAACAGCATTCCAGAGATGCCAGGTCCCAACACTTAATCTGAAACGACAATGGATTGAATGGTTTGAATCAAGAAATTCTAAGAATGATAATAAACAGACAAAAATCTAAATGGGTGAGGGCGAGCCATTTTAGTTTGTTTGTAATTCACATAAAAGACGTTTACATATAGTCCACAAAAGAAAATAATAGTTGAATTTATAAAAATGACCCAGTTCAAAAGTTCAATTGGGGGTTGGGTGAAAACTCTTAAACAGAATGAAAATGTGTACATTTTTGTTATTTTGCCTAAATATCATATTTTTCATTTAGTAGTGCCCTACAGAAGATACTAACATGTTTCCCAGAAGACAAAATAAGTTAAATCAACCCTGATCTTCAAATTCTAAATTATTAAGCGTATGAACCTTCTGTAATAGTGGCATATGAGTCCCTCAGTTGTCCTCAATGTGAAAAGATGGATCTCAAAATCATACAGTCATTGTTGGAAAGGGTTCAATTACACAAAAATGCTAAAAAAAAACAAAAAACAAAGAATTTGTGGAACCTGAAGGATTGTTCTGAAAAACAGCAGGCAGTTGAACTGTCCAGGACAAACAAGGGACTCATGAACAACTACCACTAATAAAAACAAAACAAACAAAATTCATTTTTATAAATTCAACTATTATTTTCTCTTGTAGCTTATATGCAAACGTCTTTTATGTGAAATATCTTATTCAGGTCAGTACTAAATAAACAATAACATGCATTTTGCATGATCCCTCTTATTTTGGTAAAATAATTAAGATTTTGCTGATTCTGCAAGGGGAATGTAAACTTTTGACCTCAACTGTATACACTGCATTATACATTTCCGTCTCACATATTTGAGGAGCATGTTGCTTCCAATGAAGTACTGTGGTGGTACAAAGTATACATAGAACATGGTACTGAAAGATTACAACATTTTGGGGAAAACAGTTTATAAGCACATATTATGGGAGGATGGCCTCACCTCTCTGTCCATTGAGGTACTGAGCAGAAGTTCTCTGTCCCCAGAGTGAAATGAGCTCATGTTAAAGACGATACGGCTGTGATTCTGACCATCTGAGGAACTGCCCAGCAGATTCCACTTCTGCTTGCCTGACTTCTTGAGATCCCACATTATGATCTCACCACTGCACGCCAACATTCACAGTGAGTCAACTCATGTTCATTTACAAGAAAACATCCTCTGACTCAAAACAACTGTTTGGCATCTCATCTATACAACCATACCCGAAACAGCTGGACACAATCTGTGAAGGTCTCCCCTTAGGCCAGTGGACAGTCAGCCAGAGTCTTTCCTTCACTGTTGGATCAACTCCTAGTCCTCGTCTTTTCAGGAAGGGAAGCTTCAGGGTCATTACACCTGGAAGGAGACAGACACACTGTGACCTAAATGACCCTATACCTGAAAGCTACTATAAACCAGTTTTGTTTTTTGCAAGCTTTGGGCTAGGAGTCTCGCTCTGTCACCTTTTCCTCTGGCTGTGCTCCATATTCGCACAGTTTGATCTCGACTACCTGACGCCAGGTAACACCCCATTTCTGCTCCTTGCGTCACCCCATTGCTTCCATCTAAAGAAAGAGTCAATGACATGTCACTAATCATTTTGTCCCCTCTATTATTTCAGGGGTTAATAATCTTTTTGTCAGCTGAATCCCTTTGATGCAAAATATACTTGAAGTCCCCCTGAGATTTTAAATTAATATTTCAATAATTATTTACATATTCTTTCCTTTGTTCACAGTTCTCTGATGTAAGTTAAAGGTCACATGACATGCAAGTAAACATATAAAATATCTTAAGAAGTAGGGGTGTAATGGTTCACAAAATTCACAATTCTGTTCGATACGACACATTGGTATCACGGTTCGGTACATTTTCGATACGGGGGGGTGGGGTAATTGGTTACATCACAATGTTGGAAATATTTGTTTTAAACCATGAAGGTGAGCCAATGGATATCACACCAGCAATGTGCAAACTTTGCGCAAGATTTACACCAAACGTCTTAATCTCAGTCAATTCACTAGAGTGTGAAAATAAAAACAGAATGACAGAGTAATGACAGAGCTTTCGGCATCTGACACTGCATATTCTCTCAGAAATGTAGAGAGACGAATCTACAAAAAAATGCTGATAATGGTATATAGCAACCCGTTTTTATTTATTCCCTTAATATTTCTCTTGTGGCCCATACACAGCGGAAAAAAAAAATGAGAAGAAACATATTTCATGTTAAACAGTTTTTTTGTTTTTGAAAGTTGGTGCTTGAAATGAAAGCTTTTTATTTAATTGATTTTTACTGATGAATGCAGTGTTAATATTTTAGCTATAGGCCTATAATTCACTCTATAATAGACATGTTTTAAAAGACATTTGTATAAAAAAAAAAAAAAAAACATTTTAATCGAGGAGTAAATAGCCTAATCGTTTATCATCATCACCACGCATCAGTTATGTGGTAATTATTGCGGGGCACATTAATTGTAATCTTAGTTAAACAGTAAAAGTAACTTAATAATAGGCCTAATAAAATAAGAATGTAACAGGCCTAAATTAATCTGAAATACCGAATCCTCTTAATATTGCCAGAGAGTTTAAAGAGTTTATTGCGGGGCAGTCCGCTATGCCACTGGAGCTGTTACATTGTCTTGTTGAGCACAGTGGCACTGAGAAAATTATATTTCACACACTTTAAGCTCTTTTATTTTCCAGATGTTTTTGTTTTAGTCAATTTAATCTTTATTTTTTTATTGTTTTATTAATGGTTCAATACGAATATGTGTATCGTTACACCCCTACTAATAAGAGTTATTTTGATTTTATATTATCTATTATAGTTCTTATTAATATTTTGTTTTTATTTTTACATTTCCTCTGTTCTCATTTTAATTTTTGAGAATTTGTTGTGTGCTTTTGTTAAAATTTCTCACAGAGTTAAAACCAGCATGTCTTGATTACCTGTGTTGTCTTCCAATCGCCCACATAGAGGCTCTTCTCTGGGTTGGGGGCACCATGCCAATGCGTGAATCTCATCATCATGCCCCCTCAGCCGATGGATTACCTCCCCTTTCTTACTGATGTCTATCACTACTATCATTCCATCCTTATACCTTTAAGAGAAAGCATAAACAGTCAGCGTGCACCGCTGATGAGTCTAGAGCTCTCTATGATCACAACACATATTGAATAAATATACGACGAGCCTTTACCCCACTGCAATGTAGTTTTCCTCATGTGGAGAGCAGGATAAGCAGAAGATTGTTCGAGGTTCAGGGAAGAAGCTCTGTGTGTCATTAGTGCTAAACCAATAGCACACCACAATGCCCTTTTCATCTCCGGTGACTAGAAGAAGTTTCTGCACCGGAGACCAGTGGACTGCAGAGATGGTGCTCTGTTCAAACATACGGTATGTCAGTCACCATGATTTTCTCTGATGTTCTATGCCTTGCAAACTTGAAGTTGGTATTTTGTAATATATTTAAAGTCACCATGACATCAAAATAGACAATTCATACCTTTTATGGAATACTGCATTGTTTATTATAAATGATTTATTCATGCACATTATTATTTAAAAAAAAAATCATGATGAGGAGAAAAAAAAAAAAAACTAGTCCCACCCTATGGTTTTTCTCATTCGAAAAACTATTTCACTTTGATATTGGTTAGAATAATAAAAAAGAAAAGATGATCATAATTTCTGTTTCATGACGATTTTGATATTGTTGTTACAAACTCTGCTTAATTAAATAAGCAGCAAAAGCAGTTATGAGCTATCATGGAGTTAGAAATATTTTCTCCTTCTAGAAGATGTTTCTCTCATACATATATCTAAATAGGGATGAAAAGATGATCGCAATTTACGTTTCATGCCGGCCTTAATGTTGTTGCAAAATGTCACCTCACCAGTGTTAAATTTTGTATCAGAATGAACAGAAGTGGTTGTCCATATAACTTGTGATATGGATAGAACATTAGAAACAAATTATTTTTTGCATTGTATGGCATCAATTTAATTTGATTTCATCTTGATTTAAGTAGTGATTTCATGGCTGTTACAGTATAGAACTAAAAATTTCCAAATTTCCAAAAATCTAAATCTAATTGTTGTTTAATGAAAAATATAAATAATTATTTGTAAGATAACTATTATAGTTACTCTATACGTATAATTATTTATACTCATTTAACAAAATGTTAAATATACTGACAAAAATAACATTTATTTCATTTGGAGGCAAACAGGCAACTGTTGTCCGGGCAAGTAAAAATGTCATTATTGAGTCCAGAATTTACACTTTTTCCACTGTAGAAAGTACAAAACTTGTTAAGTGAACAAACTGTGAGCCAGTCACAATGCTTTAAGAGAGACAGGTAGAATATTCACTCACTTGGTGGACACTGTGCTCTTTCAGCAGAATTTTCTGCTCAGCATCCCAGACTTTGACTGTCTTATCATCTGAAGTGCTAGCACAAATGTGTTCTTGTCCATCATGGGAGCAAAATGCAAAACCAGAAACTCTTTCAGTGTGCCCAGTGAGTTCACCTGCAGAAAGAATGTCTCATCAGATCAATGTGAATTTGCAAAAAGCATTATATTAAAGCATCCTGAGCTCATACCTGTTACTGCTGGAGATGCTGCAGTCACATTTAGTAGATAAATTGTATTCTTTGCTCCAAAACCCAGCACTCCCTTTCCATTTATGTCACTGCAACGTGAACAGTACCAGTTTGGAGACGCTGGCAGATGTCGTTGGTGCATTTTAAAGAGCAAATGACCGAGGATAAATTCACGGATAGTGGCAGTGAATTCACTTCTCACGTCTACTCACGCTGCCGAAAACACACCGACTGCCGTATATCAACAGCGTGAGCTGTAAAAAATTATACGGAACGCGAGAAGGGACAGTGTTACCATAGAGAAAGTCAAATCTTTGTTTAAGACCGACATATTCAATATATAGGTTGGTAGAAATATATATATCATACGCCTTATTTGTAATTAGAATATTTTTGTTGGAAACAATTTCACCAGTAATAATAAAACGTATAACTTTGAACTCATTCTGCAATGACATCTGCCGTAAAGCAAAGCGTCGTAATATATTCAACCGATTCTCATTTCCGCGAGAGTCTGTTCATTCAGGTAGTTCAAAATAGTGATGAGAGAATCGAAGCTTTTCGAAGCATTGAATCAATTGAATCAATTGCTTCGAAAAATGATTCGATGTTTCGAAGCACTTGAAACAGCACGTGCTGGCGAAAGCTGCGGATGAAAACGTTTTAAAAGCACTGAGAACTCAGACCAAACTTACAAAACAATTGGATTTTTTTTTTCTTTTTATAAATAATAAACACTTTTATACTATTAAATATAAGTGCTTGTGTTATGTGTTTTAAGTATAATCAAACCCTTAACACACAATTAACTAAATTAATTAATTAATTGATTGATTTATGTACTTATTTAATTAATTAAGTGTTTTCATTAGAGCTGTCTATAAAAACCAGCAGGCAAGAGTAGTGTTATCAGTCAGAAGAAGGAGGTGGATTAAATTCTATTCTAAGCTCATTTTGTTATTTTTAAGGTATGTACTTAATGTTTTTACACATTTTTTTTTTTTAAAACTATATAGCCATCTGTGTTAAAAAGTTATCGTTAGTTTAACCCACAACATCTGGCCCTGAATTCTTTATTTTTTCATAGTAATATTTCGTGGCATTTCCTGTCACATGATCAACTGGGCAACCAGAAGTGGATCATGGGTTCACTTTGAGATCAACACCCCCTAGTGGTGAACCATCGGAGATTAGAAACAGTGTGACGTAACGAAGCTTCGTTTGCTTAAATCACGTGACCTGGCCGGTTTGATACGCGCTCCGAAACACTCGCAAATGTTTCGAAGATTTGTAGCTAATAACACAACGCAAAGTCATTAGGAATCGACATATTTGCATTGACTCTGAAAAATATAATAATTCACTCACATGTTTTACATTTCAGTCGGATTTGCTAACGAATAAATCAGACCTGGGGGTTCGTTTAACTTTCAACGGAGGTGTCGATTCAACCGACTCACTGAAAAGATCCAAATCAAAAGAACGATTCGCTTATGAATCGGGCATCCATGATAGTCAATATGGCGGCCTCCGTGGTGACATGGGCTGGTGAGTCAAACCAAATATACTTGCTTTTTATTTACATTTATGCATGCATTTCAGTTAATTTTATTTTAACTGGAAATTACATGGATATTGTTTGTAGGTTTAGCCGCCATTGGTCGTGCTTGTGGACATATTCGCTCTAGGTAAGAAAATCACATGCAGTTGCTGTGCAATGTAAAAGGACACCGACTGAAGTCTAATATAATCAATGTTACTGTGTATTTAAACATACTTTGCTACCTAGATAAACAGCATTTTTGGACATCAATGTGCTGTTTAATGCTAGGTTTTGAGACGCAGCCTATTTATTGTTTTACAATCTGTCTTGCTCCATTTAGGTTGCTTGGATCGCCATCAACGTTATCTCAGGTGTCTTGCCTTTATACAAGTACAGAGTTAAATAGCAAACACTGGGAAAGGAAAAATCTGATTGTATATCCACCACAACAGAAAGATGAACCACGCAGACCTGCTGTTAGTAATTCATTTAATTTACTTTTGCATGTAATGAAGTTCATTATGGGGTTGAATTTATTTATATTTTTATTTATTTTGTTTATGTATAATAGGAGATTTATCACTGCAGACGACAGATTAAATACAGCAAAGACAAGATGTGGTACTTGGCTAAATTGGTGAGTAATATGTGTAATGACATTATATATATATATATATATATATATATATATATATATATATATATATATATATATATATATATATATATATATATATATATATATATTAGTTGGTTACAGTATTGAATGTTTTTTTTTACAGATCAGAGGTATGACCATTGACCAGGCACTCACTCAGCTCGAGTTCAACGACAAGAAGGGAGCTAAAATAATCAAAGAGGTAAAAATACAACAGTGATATGACCGGAATATCTGCTGAACTGTTCAAATAGTATTGATATGTATTTTGCAGTTAAAAAAAAAACATACAGTGTCACACTTTTGATTTGTGTTAAGAAATCTATTGTGAATTTTATTTATGTGTTAAAGGTAATAATGGAAGCTCAGGACATGGCGGTCAGAAATCACAATGTGGAATACAAATCAAATCTATATATTGGTAAGTAGGATACCTGCCAAACGATTAGTAAACTTGTTGTTTTTCTTGTGTTTTTTTTTATTTATTTATTTTTATTTTATTTTTTGTTATGTGTTTTGGCATAAAAAAAAAAAAGTGATTTCAGCATTTCAACCTGATTAAAGTAGTTTTCATTTGTCAGCCAGCTCTGGTCCTCCTCAGTTGAAATTGTATTATGGGTGGGGGGTGGAGGAGACAATAACACATTTGGAGGGGCATTGCCCGCAAATGCCATTAGTCCCAGTTGTGTCAGCACCACAGTCCATAGGGTTTAAAAAATTCAATAATCCAGAAAATAATTTGCAAGCAATTTGAGACTGAAAAAAATTTAGATTGCAAGCTAGCCAATTTTTATTTATTTTTATTTTTTTATTCACCACCATTGCTGAATATTTTCTCCTTAAAACTGTAGTTTCCCAAAGGCAGTCACAGAAATGCGGTTTGAAACAACCTTTTTTTTTTTTTTTTTTTTCCTACGTCACAAAATTCAAAGCAGAGGGTCTAGTGAGAAGGCAGCCAGGTTAATCCGGTAACAGTTATGTTTTATGTAGATGTTTCACTAATTGTTAATATTCCTTCCCCCGATAGAGCCTACAACTGGCACATAAGCCTACCTACCTCTGTCCTGCGACAGTTTTCCGGCATCCCTCCTCCACCCCAACTCCTCACTCCTAATCTATTTTATCCCACATTAGGGATAGGGGGAGTTCTTTGGGTTCGGACTATATTCCGGGCTCGGAGCCCTCCCCCAGGACAGCACACCAGAATATGTTTACTATTTGCTATCAGATTAGATGTAAGGGTGAACTCGTGAAATGATCAAAGATGAGTTTTAAAGGATAACAATTTTGACTACAGGGGGACTACTGGTGGTTTTGCTTAAGACACAAAATCAATCTACATTAAGTGCATGAAAAGGCAATATTTGATGTTACGTATACATCTTTTGTATTTTATTTTGAGTAATGTATTTATTTTCTGGATTGAATATAATTTTATTAACATGGCTCTTGGACTTCAGTTTAAACTGTTAATTGTAACATCTGAATCTGAATTGTAACATCTGAAGTTTCTTTTGGTCTGACTTCAACAGCTGAATCATTCTCTGGTAAGGGAAAATACCTAAAGCGTATTCGTTATCATGGACGTGGAATGTTCGGCATCATGGACAAAGTGCACTGCCACTACTTCGTAAAGCTTGTTGAGGGAGTCCCGCCCAAAGTTGAGCAGAAGACAGGATTCGACCAGGCCAAGGAGTATGTGGAGCAACTGAGGAACCGAACAGTTATTCACTCCCTATAGTTTAAAAAGTCTCTTTGATGTTTTGTTAATGTGTTCATGTAAATTAACTAAAGAATAAAGAAATCACACCAAGCACAGGTCTTGTTTTAAAACCAAAACAATAAGTTTAATAGTTTTTTGTTTTTTGTTTTTTCCTCCTGCTGTGCATTAAAATGTAAAATAATGACTTTTTTTTTTTTTTTTTTTTTTTTTTTTTTTTTTTAACCATAATTTACAGAAAGAAAAAAAACCTGTCATTCGGTGTGACAATAGCTTATTTACTAAAAAAATCTTGTCAGGCATATTTAGAACAGTAATCATTTGATGACATTAAAACACTATTTAATGATCACAGGATATTTACAAATCCTTGACACTATCCTTCAAACCACTTGGTCGTGCAACAAGTTGTTTTTAAGCACTTAAAATATGATAAAATTTAGTTTGATCACTTATATTTAAGTAAGTGCAGGTCAGAGTATGTCGTTTCATTTTTACGTAGCTTTGCTAAACAGGAATATTTACATTTAGTCATTTAGGAGATTTATCCAAAGGGACTTACAAATGAGGACAATAGAAGCAATCAAAACTAACAAAAGAGCAATATGTAATTGCAAATGACAAGTCTTGGTTAGCCTAACGCAGTACACGTAGCAAGGTATTTATATGTGTGTGTGTCTATATATATATATATAAGTGCTAGAGTTAGAGGGTCAAATAAAGATGGAACAGATGTGTTTTTACTCGTTTTTTGAAGATGGTTAAGGACTCAGCTGCTCGGATTGAGTTGGGCAGGTCATTCCACCAGGAGGGAACAGTTAATGAAAAAGTCAGCGAGAGTGATTTTGTGCTTCTTTGAGGTGGCACAATAATGCGTCTTTCACTTGCAGAATGCAAGCTTCTAGAGGGCACGTAACTCTAAGTAATGAATTTAGGTAAAGGGGTGCAGAGCCAGTGGTGGTTTTGTTGGCAAATACTGATGCCTTGAATTTAATGCTAGCAGCTAATGGTAGACAGTGCAAATTGATGAACAGAGGTGTGACGTGGGTTCTTTTCGGCTCATTAAAGATTAATCTTGCAGCGGCATTTTGGATTAATTATAGATGTTTGATAGAAGTGGCTGGAAGACCTGCCAAGAGAGCATTGCAATAGTCCAGCCTGGATCGAACAAGAGCTTGAACAAGGAGTTGTATTCCATGTTCTGAAAGAAAGGACAAGATCTTTCTAATGTTATATAAAGCAAATCTGCAGGAATAAACTATATATTTTAAAATGTTTTAAAATAGAAAACTTACAACATCAAAACCACTGACAGGTGAAGTGAATAATATTGTAAATTACATTTCAAGTGGTGAAATATATTAGGCAGCAAATTAATTTTGAATTTTAGGTGTTGGAAAAATGATTTAGACATTGGTTAAATATAGTGATGGATACATGACTGGATCAGAGCATCTCCAAAACAGCACGTCTTGTGGGGTATTCCTGGTAAGCAGTGGTTAGCATCTAACAAAAGTGGTGGGGAGTGAGAGCCTGTCTGGTCACACAGAAGAGCTACTGTAATTCAAATTGCTGAAAAATGTAATGCTGGCCATGATAGAAAGGTATCACAATGCATTACAGTTTTGCTGCATATGGGGCTGCACAGCAGACGACTGGTCAAAGTCCAAACAATGACTCCTGTCTACCACCAAATTCCCCAGATCAAAAGCCGATGGGATATATGGAATGTGGTGGACCGACAAATCCAATATGGAGGCTCCACCTCCAAACTTGCAGGAATGCTCTGCTGCTAATGCCTTGATGCCAGAAACCACAGGACACATTCTGAGTATCATGGAGTCCATGCCTCAGCACATCAGAGCTGTTTTTGCAGCACAAGGGGGACGTTTACACAATATTATCCATGTGGTTTTATTGTTGTGGCTATTTAGTATATATATAAGTGTGCACATATAAGAAGAAGTTGTGCGCCCACAGCCTCCTCAATGACTCAAGTGTTGGGAAAAAACTTGTCACGTGAGCCCTAGAGTGGTAAAAAGAAAAGAAAAAAAAGAATCAAGCATGTTATTAAGTCTTGATTTGCATTTGCCACACACTTGACTGTTAAAACTAACAAAAATGTATAGTTTTGGCCTTTGCCTAAATAATCTGTACAAAATGTTTGTTGAAATATTTACATTCTGGAGTTAACTTCTACTTTTGTTTATATGAATTAATAGAGTCTTTATTATTAGCCAGAACAAATCAATGGAACATTCTGAAATCATGCTGTAGATCACAGGTTTTAGATCATCAGGTTTAACACAAGGAGGAGCAAAAAATAAACCAAATACAAAAACATTTTGTAGTCCACATCTTCAATTAATCTTAGAATTATAAAGAAAGGAGCACTTTTACTAGAGGACTTAAATTCTTGGATCCTGCTGTATATCGTGTAGGCCTATGATTTATTTAAATATGTAACACTGCTTCATCTGCACAGGTAGGAATGCAATGAATTTTTTATTTTCAATAAGTGGATTTAATTCACCCAAAATGTTTGATGTCAAATTACCTTAAACCCTTCCAGCTCTGGTTGCTCTATCTGAAACAGACACAGTCCTTTATCCTGTTTTGCAGTGCCATTATTCCTCTCATTAAATTAGGAGGGTGAAATTGAAGCAGCTCCTTAATGGCTTATAATTTGAGGGAATGGCGTTGCTTTGCGCATTTTCCTCCATCTATCAGCTCATACCTAGTAAACAGCACCCCAGCTGGGCTCCAATCTGATCATAAAAGAGTGTTCTAGCCTTGCAAACCCAGTAAAGCCTTAGTTCTTAATATCCCACCAGTTTGAGAGTTTTCTTGCATTGCAAACCCAGTAAAGCCTTAGTTCTTAATATCCCACCAGATTATCTAATGACATTTGACTTGAACCTAGGAGGTTGTATTCATGTTCTGAAGAAAATGGGGTGTGGGGCCACAGGAGGAAAGATCTTTTCACCCATTTATTAAAGCAAATCTGCAGGAATAAACTATATATTTTAAAATGTTTTAAATAGAAAACTTACAACATCAAAACCACTGACAGGTGAAGTGATATACATTAAATTACATTTCAAGTGTGTGAAATATATTAGGCAGCAAATTCAATTTGAATTTTAGTGTTGGAAAAATGATTTAGGACATTGGTTAAATATAGTGATGGATACAATGACTGGATTCAGAGCATCTCCAAACAGCATCAGCCTTGTGGGGTATCATTCCTGGTAAGCAAAATGGTTAGTCAATCTATACAAAAGTGGGTGGATTGAGGATTCGGTCCTGGTCACACAGAAGAGCTACTGTAATTCAAATTGCTGAAAAATGTTAATGCTGGCCATGAGAGAAAGGCATCACAATGCATTAACAGTGTTAAGGCATATGGGGCTGCACAGCAGACGACTGGTCAAAGTCCAAACAATGACTCCTGTCTACCACCAAATTCCCCAAAAGATCAAAAGCCGGGGATATATGGAATGTGGTGACGCGACAAAGTCCAATAGGGAGGCTCCACCTCCCAAACTTGCAGGAATGCTCTGCTGCTAATGCCTTGATGCCAGAAACCACAGGACACATTCTGAGACATCATGGAGTCCATGCCTCAGCACATCAGAGCTGTTTTTTTGGGTTGCAGCACAATGGGGACGTTTACACAATGTATCCATGTGGTTTTAAATTGTTTTTGGCTAGTTGTAATATATATAATTTGCACATATAAAAGAAGTGGTTCGCCCAACAGCCTCCTCAAGACTCAGTGTTGGAAAACTGTCCACTTGAGCCCTAAGTGGTAAAAAAAAAAAAAAAAAGAACTCAAGCAGTTATTGCATGATTTGCATTGCCACACACTTGACTGTTAAAACTAACAAAATTTATAGTTTTGGCTTTTGCCTAAATAATCTGTACAAATTTTGTTTGTGAAATTTTGACATTACTGGAGTTAACTTCCTACTTTTGTTTATATGAATGAATAGAGTCTTTATTATTAGCCAGACCAACAGCATGGAACTTGCTGAACTCATGCGTATATCACAGTGGTTTTAGGATCATGATGTTTACGACATAGGAAGGAGCAACAAAATAAACCAAATACAAAAACATTTTGTAAGTCCCACATCTTCAATTAATCTTAGAATTATAAAAGAAAGGAAAGAGCACTTTTACTAGAGGATCCTTATAAGTAATTCTTGGGATCCTGCTGTATATCGGTGTAGGCCTATGATGTTATTAAATTGTAATACTCTTTTGCACCTTTGCTTTGTTCATATCTGCACAGGGGAGGAATGCACTATGAATTTTTTTTATTCTGTTACATTAAGTGGACTGTCCCTCCTAAGATTTTGTTTTTTTTCCAGGCCAAATGTTTGATGTCAAATTAACATTAAACCCTGATCCAGCTCCATGGTTTGCTCTATCTGAAACACGACACAGTCCTTTATCCCTGCTTTTGCCCGAGTGGATGCCATTATTCCTCTCCATTAATATTAGGGAGGTGAATTGGAAATTTGAAGACAGCTCCTTAATGGCCTTATAATTTTGACGGGGAATTTTTGCGTGGGTCGCTTGCAGTTTCCTTCCTCCATCTATCAGCTCATACCTAGTAAACAGCAACCCCAGCTGGGGCTCCACATCTGATCATAAAAGAGTGTTGTTCTAGCCTTGCAAACCCATAAAAGAAAGCCTTAGTTCTCGGATATCCCACCACGATTAGCTAATGACATTTGAAATCAAAAAATGATGCTTTAACTGTAGCAAGGATGTAACACTTTGTGGTCTACTTCAAATCCTTAACAATTATAGTATATTTTTTAAAAACTGTACTTGCAGGTAATATAATATTAATGAAATAAAAATGCCACTGTCAAGTGTATTTAAAGGAAATTCCACTTTCATGACGATGTTTTCTATAACACGTCATCAAGTAAAAAATTTTAAAAAATGTGCACCTTGTAATTAAAGTCAAAATTAAAAGTTGTACTTTAAAGTCTTTTGGCTCAGTGCTTTAAAGTCACAATTTGAAAACTGTGTATGTAAATGAAAGCATGTGCAAATGTTTAGGTTATTAGGTTATACCTTTGTGTATATACATGTGTACGGAGGGAATTCAGGACTTTCATTTTATACAGTATGCCCATCCCTAACATTACAGTACATAAATTTCACATTATATTGGAAGGTTATATTTTCAATCAGTCACTTAACCTTTATAATTACTAATGTGGTTATTACAATATATGACAGCTGTTTCAACAGGAAATGCGCATATTTCAAGACTGACATCAGAAGAAATGCCCATAATTAGATATAATAAAAATGTACTCCTATACTAATGTCCTCCTTAAGCAGTCACGACAACATCAAGTCTTAAGTTCAACTAATTGATTTAATATACATTTAAACAATTAATACATTTGCATTAAAACATAACTATTTAAAAAAAAATCTATTCATTACTGTAATAAGTAATCTTTTTAAAAGTATGTAAAAGAATGTCTTTTCGCTTTTCACAAGGGATATTCATAGAATTTTTAAATAGTTTTGGAATCTGAAGCAACAAATACACTCACTCATACGCTATCCTGGCTAGATCTGTTTGTACTACAGATGTTGTTCAATTTCCACACACACTGGGACTTTGAGTTTTATTGCTGCAGGCATATCTTGCCCTTGTCACCTGAGATCTGGTATTCAGATTTACTTGACCTTAAATCCATTTAAGACACCATCAGCCATACACTAGACAGGTCCAAAAATGGATGAACCTGGATAAGATGGAATGATTTCAAGCTTGCCCTGTGGAAGTCGCTACTCAATGTTTCACACGAACAATGGTACCCCATCAGCACTAAACATTCTTTTGGTGGGCTCATTGTTTCTAGAGAGCTCTGCTCCCTCCTGAGGACGCTGCAGTGTGATCTTCAAAAATAAAATGCTATCCCCTCCTGGCCCCAATTTCAGTGGGGGACAAGTGCCCGTCCAATCTTTCACAGCGTTGCCCCCCTCCGGCCCCCCCCCGGTACTTAGAGCTGGTATAACACACAGCACTCCCCAATTGCTCTACAACAACGGAACTTACAAGTACTCTTGTTTATGTCCCACATTTCTTTGTTCTAAGTATAGGGTTGTTTGTGAATCTGGCAACTGGCATGGTGTTGGCTTCGTGGGAATGTAGGTTTTTACGAGGCTGACCAAAAAAATTTTTTTGCAGACTAGCCTTTTTTTGATCATTAAAATGGTGAGTTATGACGTGATGAAAAGGATGACCGGATGCTGATGGGACGAGAAAAGTGCAAGAGAAGCACCATCTCAGCGACACGCTCTCAGTCGATTGAAAACCAGAGGCCCATTCACCAGAGTGGGCCATGGTTGACAGTGCCCCCCATTTGGTAATGGCCAGCTTTCCAAGGGTGACCCCAAATAAAATCTAAGAAATATCTGCCCACAATCCACAATATATTCCTGCCTTTTTTATACGACCCCTTGACCTCCCTTACATTTCCCATGGAGTTATGATGGTGGGGCCCATCAACTAACTGCTCCATGTCAATTCCGCGTTGAGTTGGCATGGCCCTTAAGCCAGAGACAGCCACTGCGTTTTTTAAAAGCGTTAACGCATTAACCCATCCGACAGACGATCCTGTTGAGCCAATTCTGAATGCATTGGTCCCAGATCAGAGGCAATAACAGAAGTAACGTCATGTTGCGTAGAAAGCACCCAGAGTTTTAGTGAGAATCTGCGCCGTGCTCATTGACCTGATTTCTCTTCTGCGCTTCTTGGGCAAATTAATTCTCTCATCAGAAACTCTACAAAGTGGCGATGTTCGGATCGTAAGTAGAGAGATTAACATGTTCACTAGTGGTATAACACAGCTTCAGTGATTGTAATCGGGGAGTATTTTGGAGAGTAGTCTTGAACTCTCAAAAGCTTCTTTGATAATGTACATGTTCTTTGCTCTCTATTCTGTACATATGAAATTGTTTATAATTAGTAACTTACAATTTGTTTTTATTAAATCAGTCCCCTCATCATTCTGTTAAATAAACAAGATCACCCAACCATTGTAAGCGCTATTTAAAATATTTAATGAGCATGACAAAAACCTATATCTGGTAGCTCTACTTAAGTAAAAAGATGTATTTTATAGTGACTAACATGATCTATAAACGCGTGCAAAATGCATTACAATGTTATCACATATTTGAGAATCAAAAGACTATTTCATGATGATATTTAACATAGTGTGGGGTTATTTTAAATAAAAAAAGGAAAATTTAAATAAACAAACTGCTGCTTTGTCAACATGACAAGCATGACGAATTTGGAAAAGAGAGGTATGTAAGACTCTGAATATATTCCTCAGCTAACAGTGCCTGAGTAGAAAATGACCTTTCTGGGGGACCAAAAACAAAAAAAAAAAACAAAACCATGAGCAACCCAATTGTAAATTCCCCTTTTTTTTTTCAAACTTTGGTATTGTGACTTTACAGTATAAAGTTGTTGTAAGTACTTCATGTTTTTATCTTCTGCTGTCCTGACAGTGACTGCTTTTTATTTAACATTAATAAACAGGTAAGCAAAAATCACAAACTGTTTCTGTTGTATTGTTAGGTTAACCTATTGTCAAGTAGTTTGGGCGGTCACTATCCATCTAGGGTAGGTAACTTTGTTACTGTGTGTGGATGATGATAAGACCATTTCTGACCTGAAAAACCCTGTAAGTATAGTTGGAACCCCAGGTAAAATACATATTGGACCATGTAGCCTGTATACCCTGAGTTGTATAACCAGGATGAGTTACCTTGATTTGTTTATTTTTTTTTTTTTTTTAAAAATGGGCTTAGTATTTTGCTATCACTAATACAGCTGCTGCAAATGTCATAATAGAGTGCAACAGTGCTCCCCTCTCAATTTTTCAGCTTCTTTGGTTCCAAAAGTACTGTATTTTGCCCACGAGTTTTGAAAAATCTTTGTTAAAAGCCATAAGTTGAAAGCCAAACAAATAGCTATGAGGTAAAGCACACAGTGCAACCCTTTGATATGAAGCAAAAAACAAACCAAAAAAAAAAAACACCTGAAAATAAGATTATAAAAGCTTAAGCAGCAACTTTTCCAATTATCCCAATTTTATTGTTTAATTCTCCAAACTTTTGGCCACGACTGTACTAACACCTTTACTGAGAAAAAAAAAAAAGTACTGGTATAGTATTGTGTATTGCCAAATTTACAATTTTGCCCATGCTTACTGGGAGTAAATGCACACAATTATTCACTCGACGAATTCTCTGATTGGTAGAGAATCTTTTGCAGAATTTTAGGGTAATGTAGTTTCTTTCACCGGGATATGCAGCTGTTTAGGATTGATTATTTAAAAAAAAAACAAATAATGTGAGCTGATGGCTGACAACATACAACTTCATTGCTAACAGTAATTTGTCTTTGAAGTTTTTGTAAGTTATTATAGGTTTGACAGTAACAAAGAAGACTTTTGCTGCGCACCCAAAAACCCCCACCTCGGTCCATTTGATAGGGAATCAACTTCTTGACTATAGACCTCATCGATATATAAAAATGAAATCATATAAAAACTGTAAACATCTATAAACAGATTTCATGTAAAACCTAAATTATCCTTGAACAAAGAGTTTCTTATTTTTTGAATATAAAATGTTTAGTATTCATTCGAGCAGGATGTTTTTTGCAGTGATTTCATCATTGAGACTTGGCCTAACCCATCACAAAACATAAAAATTTAAATGTCAGAACAAGGGAATAGACAGATCCATCTCTCCAAATTTTATCTAACGAACGATGATAAATAAGACATGCCTTAAAGATGAGCAAATGGAACTCAGCTGCAGAGACATTTTGTTAAGACTCAAACCAAGATTTAGGCATTTTGGTTTTATTTGCTACATGCATTGCTTTTCACTCAAGTACAATACATACAGAATATTGCTCCATGTGAACCATGCATCTAAGACAGATGTATTTCTGATTTGCTATTGGAATCAAGTGTTAAGTGGAGTTCTGGGGCTTTTAGTCTATTTCTGTTAGCTTTGAAGTTATCTCTATATGCTAATGTAGTCCTACTTCATTTACAGCGATATCGTTGACATTGATTGCAAATTATTGCACAGATACATATTAAACTGAACTGAGCTGCATGATGACATGCAGCTGAATGTCAAGTATGACCTGCCTTTAACTGTCATTTTGCATTATTGAACACTGTTTTTCCTAATTAATGTTGTTCAGCTTGCTTTGGCCTTAATCTTTTTGTGTTAAAAGCGCTATATAACTAAAGATGATGACTGACTTGACTTAAAAGTTATAACCTTTTTTTTAAGCACATTTAAAAAATTTGCTTCCCACCGAAAAACTGTCCAGTGAAGAGCTCTACACACATTTTGTAGAATTTCACATGCAGTCTCCTCCTGCTAATACCATCTGCCTGCCTCCAAAACACTGTAAAAACTACTGTCCCGTAATGGATATTTCAAAAATACACAGCTATAATCTGCCTTAACTTCCTTTTAAAAAAGATTACATTATTTGTTATGTACAGACTTATGGTTTATACACGACAAAGAGGCTCTTTGCAAAGAAAACACATACTTTGAGCTCTCCAATTTTTCAGAGAGTACCTGCAGAAGTTCATTTATCAGCCTGTGGGGGGTAAAGTAACAAATGATTTTGGTTTACTACTAAAATCTGTGGCAGATACCACTTGGTCCAAACTGAAAAGCCCTATAAGAAGTTTTGCCCTTGAGACCCAAAATAAAAGCTACACCACAATTTCACTTTTTTTCACCCTTAGGGTTCTTTCTTGAAAACTCCACAAAGCTTTATTTACACATTTACCTATTTTAAAATTATTTTTATATAAAATATTTCAGTTAAATGTTTGTTTCCCTTATATTTCTTTTTGTACTGACATAAATTACTGTGGAATCTTAAATAATGATCCTATCAAACCTTTAATCATGTACATATAATATAACATCCTCTGAATGGGTTTGCTTCCCTGAGTGCCACCAGAGGTCTCCATCCACAGAATTCTGACACTTCCACACTTGTTTGGCATCAGACTAAAGGTGCATTCATGCCATGTCTAAATTACCGTAATTACGAGATACCAACTTGTAAAATGAGAGGTACGACTTGTACCACATGACCGCTGTGTTATGCTTAGGTGTTGATAGTGTTACCAGAGAAATGCATAATTCAGAGTTCAAGGATGTGAACAGCTCCGAGTAGAACATCATGTTGTCATCTTGAAATTGCGGTAAGTATGATTTATCATGAATTATGAGTTCAAGGATGTGAACAGCTTCAAGTAGAACATCATGTTGTCATCTCGAAATTGCTGTAATTATTGACGCCCTTTGTCCTGTCTACATCAATGTTAAGGTGTTGTGTGATCTGTTCTCCCGAATGTTCTGCAGTGACTCTGGGATTAAAGACTGTTCCTTGGATTTTTTGCCCTTCGCGTGCTCTTATAGTGCACCACCGTGACAATTTACAACTATCCTTATATTATATTTAACTGACTTTCTGTTAATGCATACGTGTGTAAAAGGAAAAGAATAATGCCTACATTTCCCTCCAATTTTTTTTTTTTGTCTTGTATTACATAATGAAATTGAAATGAGCTTCCCTAGTGGGAAGTGCAATTCATATTCAGCTAAGTTATTTTTTCATGAATTGAAAAGTGTGCTATAGGATGTGGAGGACAGAAGATGCGAAATCATGCATCTAAAGCATCCTTTAAAACAGGTCAGCCCGAAGGAATGTGAAACAAAGCTTATCTACTAAGAATCCTTCAGATTGAGATGTCCTTAGATGAAGCTTGATGACGTGACATCCTAGATATGCACCTTTACTAGTATGCATCACTGTTCGGTTGATGAAGCACCTCTTTCTTTCCTTTGACCCCTGCTGGATTTCTTTCTCTCTTTAAAGGCCCAGACATACTCAAGCAAAGTTCTTTTATGTTCTTCGTTTAAGCATCAAAAAGAAGTTTGAAATTCCCTTTGAAGCATATACTGCTACTGAACATCCTCATGCTGCCAGTGTCAGCGTTTAGATGAATATGTAAAAATGTGCTGCGGGGTTTCCTCTCAATAACAAAATAGACACACAACCAAATGACAGCAGTGAGAAAATGTCTCGGTTATGTACTGGTGAACCTTCGTTCCCCTGAAGGAGGGAACGAGACGTCCACCGTCGGTGACCGACTATTTGGGATATCACTTTGATAGAACACTCTACACTTCGATTGTAACTAAACGAGCCAATGCACATTGGCATGCAATTATTGCATCCAGTTGCCCGCTGATCCCCGCGTGAGTATACGAAGGCCGCAGGTGCAATGCATACCATGTTTTTGATGAGGAGGCCGAGGCTGCGACCCGGCCTCTCAGCGGCGGTAAGCCACCGTGGCACGGGACTTGACGTCCTCCGTTCCCTCCTTCAGGGCCACGAGGGTTACCATACGTAAACTTAGATGTTCCCTTTCGTTGGTCAACTCGCGACGTCATGTCGGTGACCGACTTATTGGGATCCCTATCAAAGCGCTGCTGGCCCCTTCCAGTGCCCTGGTTGGCGAGCCACCTTCGCCCCTATTAGTGTAGGCTGGTGGCTCGAACAAGTATTCCACTCACCATTTCAAGCACTACCTCATGGGTGAGATTGGATTAAACACTGGGAAAAGTTACTGTTCTGCTTGTAACAGGGATGCTGCGGAAGCCCATCCTTCCCGAAGGAGTTTTCGGAGCAAATAACACATATAGATCCGTTTAGGTGTATAAATTTAGAAATCTGATGTGATTAAACCTCTGGGAAGGCAGAAGTCTACCGTGGAAAACCAATGGGCTCTAATAGGCTATACTGGGGTACTAGGACACATCTAGTAACTGCTTAGGTACAATGTTTAAGCCCTAGCCTTCCACGTTCTTCATCGCGACGAGATTCATCATTAAGGCCTGACGCACAAACGTTCCGCTGTAATAATTCCGGGCTGCCATAGGGTGATGTAGGACTCTCAACATGTGTCTATCAGTACCGGCACTCTGTATCGTTTTAGAAATAGCACCCTACCTACACTGGGGACTGGGGCCTCTCGGATGCCACTACTCCTTTTGTGAGTGAGAATACAGGAGGATACCGGCTTCTACCACAAAGGCTATAAATCTAGCGAACGTGTGGGGTCACCCCGCTCTGTCAGCTCTACCATATCGGTCAGAGAAGGCGCCACACCAGTGCCCAAGAGGATGCACCACTTCTAGTTGAGTGAAGCTCGCAAGCCTGAACATAGCAGGGCACACCCTGTGCCTGATAAATCCCGGGTGATTGGCATCCACAACCAGTGGGCCATCCTCTGCCTAGAGATAGAATGACATTCGCCCATATCAATGTCGGACTCTGGAAGAGACAAATAGCCTGTCTGAGGTCCTGACGGCTTGGAGGGTGTGCCTCCTACTACGGCAGTGCCTTGCTCGGATGATACGGGACTTGCAAACAGTCTATGATTAAGGGTGTTAGTCCAGTGGGCCGTACCTGCAAGGTTCTACCACTTGGATCTTTGAGAGGCCCAGTGTGGGTCGCGTCCTCAGGTATTAAGATTTGACTGGGCTTCAGATGACTGGGAGTCAGCCAGGCCAAACTCTATGAACAATTGTTGACGATGGAAAATGCATGCAGGACTCCCCTACCTCTCTTTGATGCGAGGCCAATGCAAGCAGGAGAGAGCAGGGGTTTCAATGCAAAGAACTTTGCGAACAACTGAACTGCAAAGCGCGTTCGCGGAGAGGGCACTGCCTCGTAGATAGATGTTAGCACTAGGAGTTCAGGCCAAACGAGACGGTATAGAGACATGCGGACGCGCCGCGAAAGGATTTAACCTCCTGGCCCCTCTAAGCGGACCTGATGACGAGGTATGCTTAAACCTTAAGACTTTACTCTAATTCACCAGAGACGTGTTGAGGCGGGATCAGTGAGGTGTCGCCCAAGCAGCAACTGACGTGGGATTGGATAAATCAGACAGCATTCTGCCAGAAAGGAAAAGCGATGATGCAGAGAGAATAACGGAAAGCCACCACTGCACGATGGGACATATTCGGGTAGCATCTGGCGGAGAACGAACACAAACGTGGACGAACCAGGGCTTTCCACTTCAAGGCCATAAGTGTGTCTCATAGACGATGCACTTGCCGAAGTGATGGTGTTCACTACCTCCTGGGGTAGGGTCACCTAGAACCTGGTCCAGGGACCAGACATGAAGTTTCCATAGGTCAGGATGTGGTTGCCAAATGGTGTCCCATCTCTGAGTCAGTAGATCCTTCCTCAGAGGAATCGGCCAAGGAGAGGAGCTGTGCGGGAGAAGCCACTAAGTTCAGGAACCAGGTCTGAGTTGGGCCAATACGGCGCCAATACTAGCAAGACTCGCTCCTTGTCCTCCCGGACTTTGCACAGTGTCGGTGCGAGAAGGCTCACTGGGGGAAATGCATATTTGCGTAGGCCCCGCGGCCGCTGTGTGCGCCAGTGCTTCCGTGCCGAGAGTTCTCCTCGGTCAGGGAGTAGAACTTACTGGCAGTGAAAGGTCTCTGGAGAGAAGCAAAACAGGTCTACCTGAGTGGCTTCTCCGAACCGTCCTCCAAATCAGCTGGACCGTCAGGGGATGGAGTTGCCATTCTCCCCCAGGGGGGGGGAAGGGGGGAGCATTGCTCGAGACCTAGCTTGTCGGCTGTTACGGGTTGAGCAGGCCCGGAATGTGAACAGCATGAAGTGACGCTCAAGAACCTTCCGACTCCAAAGGAGGGAGGTGGCAGGCGAGTTGTGACATGCGAACGGGAGCACAGACCACCTTTTCACAGTTGATGTATGCAACAGTCGCTGGTTGTCTGTCCATTCGGACCAGCGGCACAGCTTGCCGCCGTAAGCAACCTTTGTGATGGTCGAGGCAATGGTGCACTGCTAACAACAGATTAATGCTGCCACTGCAGCTGCGAGTGCCCGTCCAAACCCCCTGAGACTGCATGACCATTGTACGTTGCCCCCCAGCCGTGGTGGAGGCATCCGCGGTAAAACCACAGCATGCCTGGAGATCTGCTCTAGGGGCACCCCTGCCCAAAGAAATACAAGATCTGACCACAGGGGTGAGGGTTTGGCGACAGTCCGGTGTAACTTGGACCCGTGAGTGCCACGCTTCCACGCCCACCTCGGGACTAGGCCATAAAGCCAGTGCTGGATTGGTCTCATATGTAACACGCCGAGCGGTGTAAGTGCCTTGATTCTGTCTGTTCGACCGAAAGAGAATACAATCCAATGATCAGGGAGGTTGCGAAGAGTATTGCTATATCCCTCATTGAGCCGGGGAAGCCATACAGGCATGACGAATCGGCTCGCTAGTGCACCAGGATCCCTGCTGCTCACACAACTGATACCAAGATTGTGCATAGTATAGCCAACCATACTAGATAGTGAGCGATGCGAACACCCTGCTCTCAGAGAGGAGCCAAGAGCGACCCATCCGCGACTTCGTGAAGAAAGGGGAGACAGGGACAGCCCAAAGGAGACGACCTTGCTATGAATAGTTGCCCGTCCGTTGAACGCAACCTGACCGCCAGGAAATGGTCTGTGGGAGCATGAAGGATCGACACATATGAAGTATAAACGTCCTCAGGTCATAGCCTGCAAACAATCTTGCGGACAGGACACAACCACGAAGATTCCAATTTCTGTGTGAAGCAGTTTGAACGGGCTGTGCAGCTGCATGAAGGGCCCCCGTTCAAAAACTCCGCAGATCCAAGATTGTCGGAACCCACCGCCTTTTCTTGGGTACAATGAATAAAGGGCTGTAAAAAACCCCGTCCTCATATCGGCTGGAGGACCGGCTCAGTCGCGTCCTTTGCCAGTAGGACCGTGCTCTCTTCCTGAGAACAGGGGCATCGGACGCTTTCACTGTAGTGAAGCGGATACCGCTGAACTTGGGGGGACGCCGGGTGAACTGAATCGCATAGCCGAGGCTGATGGTCCGCGGAAGCCAGAGATAGGCTGGGTAGCACTGACCAGGTGCTTAGAAACCGTGAAACCACAGCTGTACCCGCATGGGGCAGCGAGGTGGAACACAGGGACCAAACTTCGGGCGGCTTGTGAGCAGGGCGAGTGTGGGGTGCAGGGCTCACCTGGTTTCATGGGTTGGCAGAGGGTGCATGAGTAGGGCCTTTGTTGACGCTCTCGAACCGCCTGCTGCTGCCATCTGGCGAAGAATGAGGATGAGTGAGGTCCGGTGCTTGGCCGTCCACAACTCTCCGTGCCCTCCTGGGACCCAGAGATAAGGGAAATTGCTCTTTTGTTGAGTATTTGGGTACCGTCAGCCATGAGGACGCGGGGGCCCGCCCTCGCCGACGAGCAGGCTGGGGCGCTGTGGCCGGCGGATGGGTGGAGGTAGCAGCTGCCCACCTGGGCAGGATGTGTTGGAGTGGTTCATTCGCCTCATTCGGTGAACTTTCTGGGCGGCAACCGCGCTGAAGAGGCCGGGTCCGAACTGCTGGGCAAAGCTCTCAACTGCGTCGCTGAAGAGGCCGGTCGCGGGACCTTCACACACAGCGGGCATTGACGGTTCGGAACTGGACCTTGTTCGATAGGTCCCCCTTCGTGTCTGGCGCGGCAAGACACAGCCAAGAGTCGATGGCGCCTCCGGGAAGACAAAAGCGTGGACCGGGCATCGCAGGAGGACATCTCCTCCGGCCCAGGAAACTCGCTGGGTGACCTTCCTCGGTTCGAAGAGGGCCCAGCATCTGCGGGGTTGCTCCACTAGCGCGAGGTCAGTGACGGTGGTCGGAGTTCCCGCGGGTTTGCCACCATCAGACCCCTGAAACTGCCCTGCTTTTGCCGGAAGTGGCTCCCTGTCTGTCTGCCAGAACGAGCCTCCCCAGATCGCGGGCAGAGGCAGCGGGACTCCACCCCCCTGAAGGTAGCGGAGCCTGGTTCGCAGCTCTGAGATTGTCATCTTCCCACAGTGAGAACATGATGCATCCACGAAAGCCACTTTCAGCTGGCTTGACGGCCAGACAAGTGAGGTGCAAATCTAATCGCTTGAAAACGCTTCATCTCTACAACACAGGAAGCTTCCCAGAGCTACTGAACTTGCAGTCCGCTGTAGACACAGCTGAGGTAAGCAGAAGATACCTGCCGCTTGGCTTCAAAGCGGTGCTGGTATGATTGCAATCTGCTGCCTTCTTATACTCACGCTGTGATCAGCAGCAGCTGGATGCAATAATTGCATGCCAATGTGCATTGGCTCGTTTAGTTTACACTTGAAGTAGATTGGTCTATCATAGTGATATTCCAATTAGTCGGTCACTGATGTGACGTCGAGAGTGACCGACTGAAAGGGAACAGCAGTTAAGAAAGAATCTGATCATAATGATGTGGATATGTTTGCATGAGCTCTGCAATTCAGCACTCTAGTCAAGTAAAGTCACATCATGTTTATTTATATAGCACTTCATGCAATAAATTTATTTAAACCAAACAGTTTTACTTTATGAAACATTAAAAACAATGTCAATGTTGGTTTCAATTAAAGCGTTAGTTCACCCAAAAATTAAAATTATGTCATTAATGACTCACCCTCATGTCGTTCCAAACCCGTAAGACCTCCGTTCATCTTCGGAACTTCACTGAGTCACCACTTTTTGGCAGAGGAATACCAGTCTTAGTTTTTAATTTTCTAATTTCTTGTCATCAAGGGTGGCAAGGAGGCCAGTAAAGTGTTATTGTCACTGAAAAAAATCAAAGAGCAAAGCTGATTTTGCATTTATTTTTCGCAGTCTTGCAGCCCAAACCAACTGGGTGGATGACTCATTGAAGGTTCCTGAATTACAGTACAAATTGGCTTGATGTGATGAGGGCATTTCACTTGAACAACACATAAATCTCTGCATTCATCTGGATAACCTTCTTCGTGCTTGCCATCCCCTCAAAGCACTAATTCATCCCCCATTTTTGAGACATCCCTGCTGAAAAATCCAGCACAAACCAGCATGGATTACAAGCTGGTCCATGCTGGTATAGTGCTGGTTTAGGCTGGTTTATGCTGGTATAGTGCTCCAAGCTGGTCCATGCTGGTAGGTTTAGGGCTGGTTTATGCTGGTATAGTGCTGGCTATTTATTCTGGTTTAGGCTGGTTTATGCTGGTATAGTTCTGGTTTATGCTGGTTAGTGCTGGTTTATGCTGGTTAGTTCTGGCATAGTGCCGGTCAAGAGTGACTTCCAGCAAAAAATGGAGCTGGCGATGCTGGTTCATCAGCATAGGCTTTGTAGGTTGAGTATATGCAAATAATGTTTTGGGGGACAAACATAGATTTTGCTTGCATATTTCTCTATTTAACACATTAATGATATAAAGGAAAAACAACATATGATTTATTGAATTATATTATAACTTTGTAATTTCTTTTGCTCCCTCTACTGAAAGTAGAACTGGAGATTTTAATTGCTTAAGTTATGATAACATTATTAATAAAAGTCACTGGTAAGTTGGTAAAATGTAAATTTTAAAACTAGTAAAAGGAATTGTCTCCTGTTTCATAAGATCTATACATAAATCAGTTAAAATTAGGGTTGAGCTGATCCAATATTTAGAATCGGTATCGCTTCGATACTGGCATTTTCTGCCAGATCGGGGTATAGGTCAGATGAGACAGATCCAAATCCGATATAGTGCAATACTATATGCTATTCTGTGTTATTATTAAGCCCCACGAAAGCCACATAAACATTATAAAGCACAATAAAGTTTTAATGCACTATATTTTAATTGTTCTTAAGCCATTTCACAGTTTAATGTAAAGTATAGATGAATATTTAAGTCAAGTTCACAGAAACTCTTCTCCCCGCTGCGTCTGTCTGTCATCCTCCAATCAGCATTCAAACTGCTTGTTGCGTTCGGTTGAAATTCAGTTGCAAGACGGTGAAGGACTCTGCTATGCGGCTAAGATGATTAAATGTGGCCATAATGTTATACTTGATCTGTTAAATCTTTTATTTACTTGTGTCTGTAAATAAAGGATAAATATAAAGTTTGGGCATAAAATGAGTTTGTGCTGTTTCTCTTGGTATAATTTCTAAGCCGATATCTGGTTAGATCACAACACATGAAGTAGAGGAGGAGCACTATGATTGTTAGTGCACAAAGGCACAGTAACTGAAATTTAAAACTGTTAAACAGAAAAGGCTTCATAAACTATACATTCACATGAGTCTAACACAGCCTATGCTATCTAATATCTCTTACTTGAACTTCTCTATGCAGAGGCGCTGTGGGCTGTGCTGAGTCGTGTTTGGCTTTTCAAGCGGGTCGACATTCTGGCAGGCGTATATATAGTGAAAAGATATAATATTATATATTTATAATATTAGTATATTTAGCACTGACTAAATATATTACTTGTTTTCATGTTATGTATTTTATCAAGCAGTACAAAGAGGCTCATATGTGTGGCCGGTGACCAGTAGTGTAGTCGGCTATACTTGTGCAGTATCTTATAGTTACCCACTAAATAATAATTATTTTTTTTTGTGTGTCACTAAATAGTTTATTTTGAGGATATTTATAAACATTATCTGTTCGATGATAAGATAAATGAAGAATCACATTCAATTCATCAAGTTTATTTGTATGAGCGGCTTTTTCACTATACTAAATCATTAGGCACAAGCAACTTTACAGAAACTTAAGTTTCTACAATATTTATTAGTAGCACTTATCAGTGATGACTGTCAGTTTTATGTGCATCACAATGAGAATGTTCAGAAAAATGTAAAAAAAAACAATAAAAGAAAACGTACAAAAGACTTCACAACACAGCCAGATTTAACACTATATAACCGAGTGGCAATTATGTGCAATCGAAACTTATTGCACAAATGGGTATGTTGTCGGTATGTTGCTCTGGGTTATCCATCATCTGACGGTCGCTCTGAGGGGTTGGCTCATGCTCTTCTGCAGGTTTTCTGGGAGTCCAGACTGGAGTGCTTGTGTAGAATCCAGTTATTCGGGGCGGCAGCTGGGATAGTAACTCCGCAGATGGGTCAATGCTACAGAAACGAAATAGAGAACGATAATTATAGGGCGTAGGCATGACACTGCTGTCCAGTCCAAGTGCGCAACATATAAATAGTTAATTAGGATAACATCCAAGCGAAAGAAATAATAATGGGCAGGCACTCATTTTCTTGTCTTGTGGAGGTGTCATACGGATACAACATGCAGTGGCGGCAGAAC